>NW_003852672.1:174188-183488 GCF_000181295.1 Otolemur garnettii | reverse complement strand
CTCTACCCAGGGGGATAGCTTGAGGCTCTGTCTCAAAAAAAAAAAAAAAAAGAACCATGTTTTTATTACATACATTTCACTGATGCTTTCAGTGTTCTTTAACTTGTCAGCAGCATGCCAAACATTCACAACACCCAGATGGGACCACAGAAACCCCTTTTTAAATTTATTTGCACCCTGTGTAGATTAACATTGACACGACTTTTAGAGTGTACTACAGCAGTACTTTTTAAATTCACCTGTACTCTTTGATTAACTTGAGAGGAGAGTTTTTCAGGAAGCTTCAAAAATGTGTGATTCAGACATATTCTCAGGACCAGCATCAAGTATCCAGAGATTAGGCAATTTTGTTCTCATATCCTTTACACTATTTCTTTTCTTTTCTTTTTTTTTTTTGAGACAGAGCCTCAAGCTGTTGCCCTAGGTAGAGTGCCGTGGCATTACAGCTCACAGCAACCTCCAACTCCTGGGCTTAAGCGAGTCTCCTGCCTCAGCCTCCCAAGTAGCTGGGACTACAGGCACCTACCACAACACCCAGCTATTTTTTGGTTGTAGTTGTCGTTGTTGTTTGGCAGGCCCGGGCTGGATTTGAACCCACCAGCTCTGGTGTATGTGGCTGGTGCCTTAGCCTCTTGAGCACAGGTGCCGAGCCCCTTTACACTATTTCTAATGCTAACAAAGTCATAGAACCACTGCAAAGATATCCATTCAGAACATATACTCAGCATGTAAAATGCTGTCTAATGTGTACATTAATATGTGATAGTGTTGTTCCAGAACCGAAGTGCAATGCACTGCCCCATTTACTTGGCCATAGAAACTTTTTCTTATGTCACCTATTCTTTCTGTGACCCAACAGCCTTGTCAGCGGTGTCTTTGATCTTGTACACTCTACAAGTCATGACTCTAGCTAGACCTGATTTGAGGCATGCCTTTTCCTTGGGATATGTTATCATTATTCTATGGAAAGAATACTGTTCGAATACTGTTCATGATCCAATAACTCAGATTTTTATTCTCTTTCTTTTGGTAAATGGTAGAGGAGGAGCACCTGGGAGTCTTGCTAAAACCCAGTAAGAGACAATAAAGACCTCTGCTAGGGCTGGGTATGGTGGCTCATGCCCATAATCCCAGCACTTTGGAAAGCCAAGTCAGGAAGATGGCTTGTAGTTATAATCTATGATCATGCCCTTGCACTCCAGCTTGAGCAAGACTTTGTCTCAAAATAATAGTATCTTTGCTGCTATGGGGATGGAGGATGGTGAGAAGAGGGTAAACTGCCGGGGGACAGTTAAAAGTGGGGGCATTACTAAGAAAAATCTGAGGCCAAGGATACAGTTTTCTCGCATGAACAAAATTTGAGTAGATAGTAATGTCAGTTATAGGAATAAAGGAAGAGGAGCAGACTTGGGGATTTGAAGTAGGTACAAGAGGTTCAGTATGATTATTTTCAGCATGTTGAGTTTGATGTCTCTGTGGAATGACAAGGTAAGAAATACTAGTGTAGACCTCAGACGTGAGATGAAAGCTCTAGATCTGGAAGTGGATGACAACAAAGGACACAGAGGAGATGTTAAATGGGTGGACAGTGAGGAATAATCAAAGGAGAAAGAAGAGGCTTGGCCCCTGTAGCTCAGCGGCTAGGGCACCAGCCACTTACACTGGAGCTGGTGGGTTAAAATTCAGTCCAGCCCTACCAAACAACAATGACAGCAACCAAAGAACAGCCTGGCATTGTGTGTGGGGGGGCACCTGTAGTCCCAGCTACTTAGGATTTGAGGCAAGAGAATTGCTTGAGCACAAGAGTTTGAGGTTGCTGTGAGCTGTGACCACAGCACTCTACCCAGGGTGACATAGTAAGACTCTGTCTCTAAAAAAAAAAAAAGAACCACTAAGAGATTGCAGGAGAGCCCTCTCTGCCTTTGCTGCATGTGGGCTGTATAGTAGTTCACAAGTCAGAGCTACAGGAAGGGCAACCTAAGGGAAAGGTGGACACCAGGCTCTGTGACAGGGGAGAGTGACTCACTGTCCTTCATTGTCAGCCAGGGACAAGGACATAGCCACGCTCCCACCTGACTACCCATGATCACTCAGCGGTAGAGATGTCTGCTATCAGTGCCCAAAGCCACCTCCCATGGGCTCCTCAACAAAGTGGAGCTGATGCTGCCTGAGAAATTGAGGCCATTACAACCCACCAAAACATATTTTTCTGGGCTTCAGTTAGGAAATGGGGGTTGGTATGTGCTGGACTGGCTGACATGGCCAGACATGCAGAAAAACTCAGCAGAACTCAATCTGTTGGGTTGGGGTTTTTTTTTGCGGTTTTTGGCTGGGGCTGGGTTTGAACCTGCCACTTCTGACATACGGGGCCGGCGCCCTACTCCTTTGAGCCACAGGCACTGCCCTCAATCTGCTATTTTGATGGCTACAGGATTTATTTAGTCAAGATACTTGTAATTTCAAAAAAGGGGAGTCTATTTGCTGTTTATTTATTCATAAGAGTGAAGGAGCCTCTCAGTTTTTACAAATTTGAAGAATAACCAAGAACTAATAGCATAAACAAGTAAAAAGAGTTCCTGATGACCTGAACACTCTGGATGTGAACACAACCATTAGGACCTATTTTATTGTTTTTTGTTTTGAGGGGGTTTTCTTTGAGACAGAGCCTCACTTTGTCACCCCCAGTAGAGTGCTGTGATATCACAGCTCACAGGAACTTCCAACTCTTGGGCCTAAGTGATTCTCTTGCCTCAGCCTCCCAAGTAGCTGGGACTATAGGCACCCGCCACAGCACCCAGTTTTTCCTTTTCTGTTTTTTGAGACAAGAGTCTTACTTTGCTACCCTTAGTAGAGTGTCATGGCACACATCAACCTCAAACTCAGCCTCCCAAGTAGCTGGGACTACAGGTGCCCACCACAATGCCTGGCTATTTTTAGAGATGAGGTCTCATTTTGACTCAGGCTGGTCTCAAACCTGTGAGCTCAGGCAATCAACCATCCTTGGCCTCCCAGAATACTAAGATTACAGGTGTGAGCCACCTCACCCTGCCCGAATTTTTCTATCTTTAGTAGAGATGGGTCTCATTCTTGCTCAGGCAGATCTTGAACTCCTGAACTCAAATAATATTCCTACCTCAGCCTCCCAGAGTGCTGGGATTACAGGTATGAGCCATTGTGCCTGGCCTATTTCATAATTTTTACACTGGCATCAGCAATGAGGGGGCCACTGGTGACCTCTACAAGAGCACTGTTTGCTAATGCCAGAAATGGCTCTAGCAGGGGACACAGTCTTTCTTTTGGCAGTAAGAAAAAGCTTAAAATTAAAGTGCCTCCTGAGGCTTGGCACTTATAGCTCAGTGGCTAGGGCGCCAGCCACAAATCCAGCCTGGGCCTGCCAAACAATGACAACTACAACAAAAAAATTAAAATAGCTGGACATTGTGGTGGGTGCCTATAGTCTCAGCTACTTGGGAGGCTGAGGCAAGAGAATCGCTTATACCCAAGAGTTTGAGGTTGCTGTGAACTATGTATGATGCCATGGCACTCTACCGAGGGTTACAAAATAAATAAATAAATAAATAAATAAAGTGCCTCCTTAAGTTAAAAAAACAAACTCATTTAAAACAAACTCAATTTTCTCAAAAGCATAACAAACCACAAAATTCTGCAATTAGAAAGGTGCCTGTTGTTCATCCAATCATCTCCCTCATTTCATGGTTGAGGAAACTGGTATAGAACACTTTGACTTTTTCTAGAAAGAACCAGACCAGGCCACAAAGCATATGAAGCCCCTATAGAAAGCTTTACTGTGCTTTCACTAACAAAGATGAAAGTACATGTCTAGCACTGTAAACATTACATCCAAAAGTAGAGGCTTTATTTATAATGTTATTCAAACAGGGTTTAGCAAAGGATACCTCTTCCTCTTCACATCTTGGCTGCACTTTATAAACACAAAAAGAGAAATATCCTGGGGGCAGGAAGTAAACACTTTTATCAGATATGTTCTCTAAATCCCAGTGAGTTCTGTGGTCCCAGCTCTTAGCAGGCCGCTAGTTGGTGGACACTGTGGTAGCAGCTGGGCGCCAGACCCCTGCCTCCCACTGAGGAGCGTGTCCAGAGAAGAGTTCAACACTGGCAGGGAAACTTCAGGCTTTCACTTCACTCATAGCCTCCATGAGGCGAGCACTGTTTGTAACTGCTGTCGTCAGAAAAATGAACCTGTACCCTACGGAGGCAAAAGTAGCAGCAAAAGTGATAGAGGAGATTTCAGGCTCCAGCAGTAACCATATCAGGCACTTCCATTTCCATAGTCCCCTGTGGAGGATAGCTCATTTATGGACACAGAGACATGAGTACCATGCTCCCAGGGACCATAGCTTTCTAAGCCTGTCAGCCCACAACAGGGCAATAACATGTGGTACCCAGAGGCCAGGAGGAAGGCCTTCTTGTGCAAGGTGCTTTGTCCTTTGTCCCCCAGATCCTAAGCAGTTTTCACTTTCGGTTCTCTTTTACCTTTCTCTCTGCCCAGGAACCGGAGGGCTGAGATCTCAGAGAATGTGCAACCACCCAGGAATACCACCAAGATGAGGCGCAGGGACTCGCTGGAAGCCTTGTCTTCCTTGATCATGTCTGTAAGGACCAAACCAGACTCAACGCTTTCCTGACACACTGGTCCTGGGTAATGTACCCAGCCCATCTCTCGATGTCCACCCTGCCCCACTGTCATGGGGTATGTCATGCCACGTACCTGTGAATGCAAAGTCACTGCAGTTGAGCAGCCGGACCACCTCATCAAGGCCTTGCCAGCTTCGTCGCTCTAGCACCTATGAAGGCATAAGCACAGGTTTAAAGAGAGCAGATGGTATTAGGTTTAGGAAAGGAAGGGCATAGCCTCCAGACTGTCACATTTCTTATTAGTTACTCAAGTAAAATAAAGTTGGGATAAGCCAGGGACCAGGAAAAAGCAGAGAGAGTAAAATACAAACAGGGGCAGGAGTGACTCATTCTCACCTGTTCTATGAGCCGGCAGCTCAGAGGCACATAAGCACCACTGAAAACGTAAGCCATGTCTCGAGGCACTTTCAGATCATACTCGCCATCCACACGTGGGATCTGGAGGGTAAAGGAACTGTATTAGGCAAGTAACAACTCAGCTCTCTAATCCAAAGAGCCAGACAAAGTGGCATATCCTAGAGAACAATTCTTATTTCAACTAAAGGCAGAACTAGCAATAGCCCTGAAAAAAAATCCCTAAGCACAGATGACTGTTCAGTTGTTCAGTGCCTGCCAGTTCTCTGGAACACCTCCCTATGAAGGGGCTGAAGGGAAGGGCTCTCCTTCCCCAGCCCTTCAGTGATATGGGACATGTCTGGCCCAGGTATTTTCTGGCTACCAAATAAAAGGATATTTTTACAAACAAAAAAGACAAAGTTTTGTTTGTTTGTTTTTTTTTTTGAGAGAGAGAGAGTCTCTGTCATCCTGGGTAGAGTGCTGTGGCATCATAACTCAAACTCCTGAGCTCAAGTGATCCTCCTGCCTCAGCCTTCTGAGTAGCTGGGACAGTGCCTGGCTATTTTTTCTATTTTCAGTAGAGACGCAGTCTCACTCTTGCTCAGGGGGTGCTCAAACACCTGAGTTCAGGCAATCCACTTGCTTCAGCCTCTTAGAGTGCTAGGATTACAGGTGTCAGCTACCAAACCTGGCCCAACAGAAAGCTTTTGTGGATTCAAAACAGCCCACAAAGGAGTGGACCCACGATCTCCTCTACCCCACCTTGTTCCACATACCAAGTTCAGCTTTTTGCTAATGGCACGAAAGTTGCTCCTCTTGGCCAGAGAACTGAAGGCATCAGTAATCTTTCCTGGGGAAGAAATCTGTGCTGGGTTACACCTAAAGTGTATGGATTCATGACACTGTTCCAGGTGACACCACTCAGGACATGACAAGATCAACCACATCCAAAGACACTCTGAGAGCCACCCACCTATAATTCCCTGGAACTGCTCAAGGCACTCCCCACCCATAGTCCTTCCCTCCTACAGGGTACCAGCACTCTACTTAAAATGCAGTCTACAGGGTAACCTGAATTTATCGGTTAAGTGGTTGGGCTTTGGAGTCAAACCAACCTGACCTACTAACTTAGGGAAAGTTCCCTAACATCTCTAAGCCTGTTTCCTCATCTGTGAAATGGACATAAGAAAATTTACCTCATAGATTCTTTGCAAGGATGAAATGAGAGACAGTATCTAAAAGGCTTAGCACATTAGAAGTGTTCACAATATGGAAACTGCTCCAACTAGCAGAAGTAGGACTAGTAATAACAATAATAGGAACCATCTTCCTTCCCCAGCTTATTCACTCTTCCTCCCTGGGGGCTCTGCCTATTGGGAGAATTGAGAACAGCTGGGGTTGGAGGATGGGGTGTCACCTGTGCTTCATGCTCACCTGCAGCCTTATCGGTCACCAGCTTGCTCACTTTACTCTCCACTGCTGTGAGGGTGTCCCCAGGGGCCTGCTCTGTTAGAAGCCCAGCTCGTCGTAGATTGGAGAAGGTTAGCAGGTGCTCAGGGCCATAGCTCTGAAGAAAAGATAATTCAGTTGTTTTTTTTTTGTTTTTTTTGAAACGGAGCCTCAAGCTGTCCCCCTGGGTAGAGTGCCATGGCATCACGCTCACAGCAACCTCCACCTCCTGGGCTCAAGCCAGTCTCCTGCCTCAGCCTCCCAAGTAGCTGGGACTACAGGCGCCCGCCACAACGCCTGGCCATTTTTTGGTTGCAGCCATCATTGTTGTTTGGCAGGCCCGGGCTGGGGATTCGAACCCGCCACCTTAGGTGTATGTGGCTGGCGCCTTAGCCGCTTGAGCCACAGGCGCCGAGCCAAGAATTCAGCTATTTATTGAGCAGCCACTAAAGCTCTAGCCAGGTGATATGGGGAAGAGGGAGAAGGATGATACAGTCTCTGCCACAAAGGAGCTCATAGTTTGTTGTGTGAAAGATTTTCACATCAGAAATAACCAACCCCAACCAAAGCAGAATAAAAAGCAATATGAGACTTTTAAAGCACAGAGAAATTTATGGATATAAGGGTGTGAGGAAGGCTTCCTGGGTGAAGTAAGACTTGAGAAGGACTGGGAAGGAGAGCTGAATCAATGCCTCAGAAACTGCTAAAATGAAGGGGATTCCCAGGAGTAAGAACCTAGCACTGGGTCCAACAGCTGAAATGTTCATATTGTTGCAAACCATGAGAGGATATGGGATGAAACGGGGCAGGGGGCAGAGTAGCACGCTGAAAGGTGACTCTCCCTAGTGGCCAGAATGGAAACAGGATGATGGCTGGGACAGGAAAAGGGTCATTTCTTTTTCTGCTCCTTTCTTTTTTTTTTTTTTTTTTTTTTAATATGGAGCCTCAAGCTGTCCCCCTGGGTAGAGTGCCAAGGCATCACAGCTCACAGCAACCTCCAACTCCTGGGCTCAAGCAAGTCTCCTGCCTCAGCCTCCCAAGTAGCTGGGACTACAGGCACTGGCCACAACGCCCGGCTATTTTTTGGTTGCACCCGTCATTGTTGTTAGGCGGGCCCGGGCTGGGGATTTGAACCCGCCACCTTAGGTGTATGTGGCTGGTGCCTTAGCCACTTGAGCTACAGACACCGAGCCAAAGAATACATTCTTGAGGCCAGGCTTGGTAGCTCATGCCTGTAATCCTAGCACTCTGGGAGATCAAGGGAGGTGGATTGCTTGAGCTCAGAAATTCGAGACCAGCCTGAGCAGGAGTGAGACTCCATCTCTACTAAAAACAGAAAAACTAGCCGGACATGGTGATGGGTGCTTATAGTCCCAGCTACTTGGGAAGCTGAGACAGAGAATCGCTTCAGCCCAAGAGTTTGAGGTTGCTGTGAGGTATGATACCACAGCACTCTACCTAGGGCAACTGAGACCCTGTCTCAAAAAAAAAAAAATAAGTTCTTGCCTTATGCAGTGGCTCACACCTCTAATCCTAGTACTTTGGGAGGCCAAAGTAGAAGGATCACATGAGGCTAGAAGTTGAAGATGAGTCTAAGTAACACAGAGGGACCCCACCTCTACAAAAATTTTAAAAATTAGCCAGGCATGGTAGCACATGCCTGTGGTCACAGCTACTTGGGAGGCTGAGACAAGAGGATAGCTGAGTGTAGGAGTTGTAGCTTGGGTTGCAGTGAGCTGTGATGACACTACTACACTTAGCCCAGGTGAGAGAAAGAGAGAATATCTCAAAAATTAGATAAAAATAAAACTTTCTTTCTTTCTTTCTTTTTTTTTTTTAACTTAAGTCCAGGCAAGGCTTGAACTTGCTGCACCTGGTGTGCAGGGCTAGTGTGCTAACCACCAAGCTATCACAGCCAGCAAAAAGTAAAACTTTCTCCAGGCCTTACTTGCAGATACTGTGTTTTCAGAGACCGGTAATCCTTGGAGATCAAACCTGAGGGTGAAGAAAATAAGGCGCATCGGAAAGAGGCCAGCTGAATATCCTAAAATGTACAGACAAACCAACCAAGCAACCAACACCTTAATCAGGAGGAAGGATTCAGTTAATGATGTTAACGTTGCATAGTATGCAGTTGACTTTAAATTGACTCCTAGGGCTGGGCACAGTGGCTCACACCATTAATCCTAGCACTCTGGGAGGCCAAGGCAGGTGGATTGCTTGAGCTCAGGAGTTTGAGGCAAGCCTGAGCAAGAGCCAGACCCCATCTCTAAAAAACACCTGGGCCAGGCCTTGAGGCAGGCGCCTGTAGTCCCAGCTACTTGGGAGGCTGAGGCAGGAGGATCACTTGAGCCCAAGAGTTTGAGGTGGCTGTGAGCTATGATGATACCACACAGCACTCTACTCAGGGCAACAAAGTGAGGCTGTCTCAAAAAATAAATAAACTAATTCCTAAATTGAAGCTTGTTTATTGAAAGATAAAGCCTGGCTCTCAGAGTTCCAAGGAAGAACTCTGAACCCTAAGGGTACTGAGGAAGGGGCACTGGAAATCGTAGTAGGTGAGGGGAGGACATGGCAGAAGGGATTTCTCATTCAATTCTTTCTGGCTAAGGGGCAGTTCTACTTGGGACCTCTTTATAGCTACTGAGAAAGAGGAAAAGTGTTAAAGTGAGTTCCACAAGTATGTCTTAAATGGTTTTCTCCACAGAGGTAAGAAGAAATGGGCTTCTAACTATAAGAAAGAAGATTTAGGCTCGGAGCCTATAGCTCAACCGGCTAAGGCGCCAGCCACGTACACCTAAGGTGGTGGGTTCGAATCCCCAGCCCGGAACCGCCAAA
>NW_003852672.1:170045-174019 GCF_000181295.1 Otolemur garnettii | reverse complement strand
AAAAAAAAAAAAAAGAAAGAAGATTTAGAAAAAGCAAAATACTGTTCTAGGTAGAAAGCAAGAATATTCAGCAACTGGAAGATTTCAACAGTACAAAGGAATCACCATAATTTCCCCTTGAATTTGGATCATGAATTAGTTGGCTATCCTTTTCTCTTGAATCTTTTTTTTTTAATTTTATTTATTTATTTATTTATTTGAGACAGAGTCTCACTATGTCACCCTCAGTAGAGTGCCATGGCGTCACAGCTCACAGCAACCTCAAACTCTTGGGCTTAAGTGATTCTCTTGCCTCAGCCTCCCAAGTAGCTGGAACTACTGATGCCCGCCACAATGCCCAGCTATTTTCTTGTTGCAGTTGTCATTGTTTAGCAAGCCTGAGCTGGGTTCCAACCTGCCAGCCTGATGTATGTTGCTGGAGCCTTAACCACTGTGCTATGGGCACTGAGCCTCCCAGATGAATCTTAATCATGAAACTCATATGATCGGCATTGTTTTGGGGTGGCTTGAATGTGGTCCTGCTCAGACCTAAAATAATAAATTACCCCATTACCTGGTAATGACTCACCCAAAACAAAAACTGTTTTTATTGGAAAAAGAATCTATGAAATTTCAGGGAAACATTCCATTTCCTAAGATGTTTGTCTTTGTCTTTCAAAATTATTTCTTCTATCCCTAAGGCACAGTTTCTCAATCTGGCATTCTCATTTCTGGTCTTTTGGGCTTACCATTCTCTGTGATGGACAAAAGGCACATGAGGCGAAGGCTTTCTATGGGTGACACCTACACAGGAAGAAAGAGTCAGGGAGGACTCTAAGTTCATGACGTGAATTTGTTTCTTCCTTCTGCTTGAGGCTTACCCCACCTATAAACCATCCTCAGCTTCCCAGTCCTGCACCTGCTCACCTGCCGGTCTATGTGCTCCTCAATGTAACTGGTGCTCTCCCGGACACTGAAGCCCTCCAGCAGCGCTGTAAGTAATCAGAGAGCCTATTACCAGGGATCAGCTTGGCTACTGCCATCTATGCTAACAGGCATCTATCTCCCCATCTCTTTCTCCACCTTCGGGGTGGATTAGGAGAACCCCAGGGCTTGCAGAAACCAGCATTTCATATAGCCAGGGTCATCCAGAAAGAGCCAGAAAGCATCTTCTAAGGGTGGATCGGGCTGGGACCAAGGAAGCAGAAGCAGGACAAGTAGCATAGCTGGGCCATCACTGTTACCATGCTCAGTCTTGATTAGCTCCTGGAAATCCTGCTTAGTTTTCTTCTTCATGATAGATTCACAGGCCCCAATATCTGTAGAATGGACAAAAAGGGATCTGACTTATTGCTGGTCCTAGAAGGATGACTCTTTATTGTCCATTAGAATAAAGACCTCTTAAAGCACAATCTTCCCACTGTAGATCAAAGAGAGCCCATTATTTGCCAGGTGAACAGAGATGTCCTCCTGGGAGTGGGTGGTCTGCTGCACTGTGGCCCACAGGGAGACAGAGTCACTTCTCCTCCCACCCTTGAGGTGAAACCTACGGAGACTCAGCAGGCGGTGCTCCTGTTTCAGGCCCTTGAGCTCCTGGGACACGAAGTTCTTCATTTGCTTGATGTCCATGCCTCTCCGGCGCTGTGGGTAAGTCCCCACAAGACCTCAGGCATGGGAAACCATCACCCTTTCTCAGTTGCCACCCATCCACGAAAAAGGACCAGGGCCCTGTCACAGTATAGACAAGGAGCCAAAGGGTAACAGCCTTGGGAAACCATACAATAGCTCACATCATACTGGGCCTGCAAGTTCCGGGCCTTCTGGCTCAAGAAGCCAAAGACGTTGGAGAAGTGCTCATTACGAATCTCATTAAACACCTGTGAGGGAAACAGATATGAACAATCTGGTCAGTGTAGTGACAGCACAGGAAAAGCACCTAGAGCTGGCAGGAGCACAGGGAAGGCTGGGCTAGGACCAACAATCAACATACACACACCCCACCATGTGCTCTGGGACATGCCCTCACCTGGGACTCTGCCTCCCTCCTAGAGCTAGGCCCCTGCCCAGTGTAAGCAGTGGCCTTAGTAATGCAACTGCCAGTGCCCACCCTCACCTTGTCCTCAGCATTGAGCAGCACCTTCAGGCTCTTGTCAGAGGATGTGACCTCTGGGCCAAAGTCGACACTGCCTTGGAGAGCAAAGGGATAGGGATTAAGACCTTCAAAGAGGCCTTCTCCTACCCTTCCCTGAACTGCTGGTAAAGGTTCCCCAAACTATTTGGAAACCAGCAGTTCACTCAAAGTCTGGGTCTTTCCCACAAGCCTTTTCCTGCTGTGAAAGGCACCAGAGGCTGATGACCACTTCTATCTTACCAGACAGAAGGGAGCACGGCACTTACCACACTTGATGCGGAAGGTGTCATCTACCAGGCCCTCGTAAACAACTTGAGAGCAAAGTGCCGTCACATAGTCCATGTCTGAAACCAAGATCCCCAACCATGAAGGTTCTCCCTGACCCAGCCTTCTACCCAGTTTGTTCACTGATAGCCAAGTACTTTCCTCAGTGCCCAAGTTCCCATGCTCCTAATCAATGAGGGAGTCACAGCCCTAACTACAGGATCTCAGCTGTAAAACCCTAACTTTGCCACCACACTTTCCATATTCCCATGTCTACTGGGATACAAAAATGAGGAGTGCTAGGCATAATTTACCTCTGTCCAAGAGAAAGATATGTCCAATTTCTGGCCTTCGACCCTTGCTTTCACCATCTTCCTCCTCTTCCAGTTTTCTCCACAATTCATATGACATCTGCCAGGGTCCAAGATTGTCTCAGTCTACATGCAGGTCCCTGCTATACCCCCATACCTACAGAAGCCAACCCCTTCCATGTGATACTTCTTGCCCCCAACAGGAGAGCTAATTATTAACAATATTTCCCCATTCTACTCCCATCTGTTCTTATCCCTCCCATCTCTTTCCACACCAATGAAGAGGGTGTTACCTTGCCCTCCAAGATAAAAAGAGTTCTAGGGAAGCTACCCTCCCTGGCTCTTGCCTCTCTGTTAGCCACACAAGGTCTCTCCAAGGAACTATTCCAGAGCAATAAAAGCAATGTAAAGAATACACATCATATCATGGATGCCCTTGGAAAGTCTGGGTAGGTAGAGAACAGGGGAAATAGGAGTTATTAGGACAATGGGACTGCAAGCTCTCTTACCTTAGCACATCTGCCAATTCCATAGCAGTTTGGAAAGGGTCCATAGAGAGTGCTAAGAAGGTGCAAGGCCTGGGCCACAGTGTTGATCCAACGCTGATCTCCTTCCTACAGGGACCACATGGACCACAAACATATGAGTCAACCCCGCAGGCCCATCTGAAAAGTACCTAGCCCTAGAAGTCCCAAGGTAGAAGGGCAGCATCTGGGGAACACTTGAAAAAGTTCATTTTGGGCCAGGCACGGTGGCTCATGCCTGTAATTGTAGTCCTTTAGGAGGCCAACGCAGGTGGATTGCCTAAGCACACAGGTTCAAGACCAGCCTGAGCCAGAGCAAGACCTCATCTCTAAAAATAGCTGGGCAGTGTGACCAGTGCCTATAGTCCCAGCTAGTTGGGAGACTGAGGCAAGAGAATCACTTGAACACAAGAGTTTGAGGTTGCTGTGAGCTATGATGCCACGACACACTACCTAGGGCAACAAAGTGAGACTCTGTCTCAAAGAAAAAAAAGAGAGAAAGAAGAAAAACTTCATTTTCTTTCTTTCTTTTTATTTGAGACAGAGCCTCAAGCCTTTGCCCTGGGTAGAGTGCCGTGGCATCACAGCTCATAGCAACTTCCAACTCCTGGGCTCAATCGATTCTCCTGCTTCTGCCTCCCAAGTAGCTGGGACTATAGGTGCCCACCACAACGCCCGGCTATTTTTGGGTTGCAGCTATCATTGTTGTTTGGGAGGCTTGGGCTGGATTCAAACCCGCCAGCTCGGGTGTATGTGGCTGGCGCC
>NW_003852672.1:168295-169692 GCF_000181295.1 Otolemur garnettii | reverse complement strand
GCTCACAGCAACCTCCAACTCCTGGGCTCAAGCGAGTCTCCTGCCTCAGCCTCCCAAGTAGCTGGAACCACAGGTGCCTGCCACAACGCCCGGCTATTTTTTGGTTGTAGCCATTATTGTTGTTTGGCGGGTCCAGACTGGATTCGAACTTGCCACCTTAGGTGTATGTGCCTGGCGCCTTAGCCGCTTGAGCCACAGGCGCCGAGCTGGTCTCCAACTTCTGAGCTCAAACAATCTTTCCACCTAGGCCTCCCAGAGTGCTAGGATTATAGGTGTGAGCCACACACTTGGCCAAAAAAGTTCATTTTCATTGGCCCCAAAGGAAGTCCCATGGAGATAAAGCTGTAGCGCTTAATTACTGTGTTTCCCCAAAGATAAGACACTGTCTTATATTTATTTTTTCTCAAGAAGACACACAAGGGCTTATTTTCAGGGGATGTCTTATTTTTATTAAGTATAATACAACAATCTACATTTATTCAAACACAGTTAAATCATCTTCTTCTGGAACCTGACAGGGGGAGCCGACCTTGTTGGTGGGGCTGGCGCTAGTGATACGTGAACTCCTTTCCCCTAGCTGTTCGCACGTGTGCAATAGGATGCCTGCGACTGTGGTTACCACAGGCACACGCGCACCTGCGCAAGTGTGAATGGCTTGGAGAAAGGAGCTATGGCAGATAAAAGGTATTCCAATCTTCCTTACTGCTCCATGTTGAAATGCATGGCATGGCTATGCAGATATGCTGCATAGTCATACCCATCACTAGGTCTTATTATTGGGGTAGGGCTTATATTTAACAAATGCATAGAAATCCTGCTAGGGCTTATTATGGGGGTAGGTCTTACTTTCGGGGAAACACAGTACTATCACTCATGATAAAGTATTTGGGCTGGACAAAGGTTAAATCATTATTTCTAGCCTACTGGCCCCCACACCCCATGTTTGTCTCCATCCCTTGATGACAAGACCTGTAGGCCCTGAATTTACCAGAAAGTAGTCCCTGAAAAATTCTGGTAGCTCCATGCTCAGCAGATCCACATCAAGAGGCAGCAAAGAGAAGGCCCATTCATCACAGCTCACATCTGTGGGAACAGAGTATAGCTTCTTTGCAGAATGCACTCAGCTGCACATTAAGAGGAAAGGTCTTACATAGATATGCCATAAATCCAGGGTACACATAAGGTTCATGTAAAACTTACTATGCTAAACTATTTGAAATTGCACACAAACTTTATTTTCACCCTGTACTTAAGTGCCACACACCAGGTACTGTATGGAGACTCAAAAAAAAAAAAAAAGACACAGACCTTGCCCTTAAGGAGCTGAGTCTGATAATGAATGGAGATATGGGCAGTGCCCATAGCTCAGTGGGTTAAGAGCACCTGCCACATACATT
>NW_003852672.1:164355-167145 GCF_000181295.1 Otolemur garnettii | reverse complement strand
GGTTGCTGTGAGCTGTGATGCCATAGCACTCTACCCAGGGTGACAGCTTGAGACTCTATCTCAAAAGAAAAAAGAAAAAAGAAATGACAATAAAGCTTATATTTGGGTAAGGTTTGGGCAGGCAAAAAGCTGTAGTGGGTAGAACATTCTAGGCAGCAGGAAAAGTATGTGCAAAGTCCCTGTGGCTATGGGGTAGTGAGTCAAGAGAAGTGGCAGCACCCAGGAGGCAAAAGGGACAGGAAGAACCAGTTGCACAAGGCTCAGGAGGCTATGGTGAGGAGTCCAGGCTTTCTGTTTAGCTGCTGCAGGACTTTCAGCATGGAGAAAGGAGCGAGGAGTATACAGAGATGGGGAGGCCCAAAGGTTCCTATGGGCATCTTGAAAGGTGAGAAGAGTGCTTATTCTTTCCAACTCTAAGCTCTGGCATCCCTTTCATACTACACCACTGGTTCTAATGTGGGGTCCTGCTCCCATACCCATTCTCAAGAATCTCCCCATCAGACTGGCTGGAATAAGACCAGGAGGAGGAGGAGGTGGGGGTCGAGAAAAACAATTATTACTCTCCTCCATATGTTTTATCCCCCTTTCCACTCACATTCATCTCTTCTCACCTCCATAGATTCCTTCTTCCTCAAGCACCATCTCACATGCATAAAACTGAAAGAGAAAAGGAAGTTGATTAGCAACCATCACCTCTGTTCTTTCCATTTCTTGGGAGTTTCTCTATGATCACTAATGAGGACAATAATTACTGAACCCAGTGAAAAAAGCACTGTTGGAATCATCTAGCCCATTTCTTTTCATTCAATTTGTTTATGTATCAAGTTAACTGCTTTTCTGTCTCCCTGAGAGACTGGAAAAACTTTTTACAAAGAAGGATTTCGGCTCTCTTTGAAGGGTGAGTCATGCAAACAGAGATGGGAGGAATGTGTTCTAGAAATCATGGAAGAACAAGTAGGCAAAAGAGAACAGTGCACTCTGTTCAGGACTGTGGAACCTGGGGAGGCACTGACATGGCCTTAGGAGTCAATGGCAGGTAAGTTATATCTAAAGGGGTTAGTTTGTCCCAGCCAAAAGAATAAAGAGTAGAGCAGTAAGGACTCCAGGGAATACCAAAACAAAAGGGGCAGAGTGTAGGACTAAGCAGAGAAGACTGAAGAATACTTGGGCAGGAGCAGAACACAGCCACCCTGAAGGCAGGGAAGGTTTTTTTTTTTTTTTTTGAGACAGTCTCACTATGTCAGTAGTGAGTGCCTCAGCCTCCCAAGTAGCTGGGACTACAGGCGCCCACCACAACACCCGGCTATTTTTTTGGTTGCGGTTGTCACTGCTGTCTAGGAGGCCTGGGCTGGGCTCAAACCTTCCAGCCATGGTGTATGTGGCTGGCGCCCTACTCACTGAGCTATGGGTGCCACCTGTATTGCTCATTCTTAAAAATCTTCCCTCGGCTCGGTGCCTATAGCTCAGCAGCTAGGGCGCCAGCCACATAGACCAGGGCTGGCAGGTTTGAGCCCAGCGGGCCTGCCAAACAGCAATGACAACTGCAACTACAAAAAAATAGCTGGGTGTTATGGTAGGCGTCTGTACTCCCAGCTACTTGGGAGGCTGAGGCAAGAGAACTGCTTAAGCCCAAGAGTTTGAGGTTGCTGTGAGCTGTGACGCCACAGCACTCTACTGAGGGTGACATAGTAAGACCCTGTCTCAAAAAAAAAAAAAGACTGAGCAATACAGTAATGCCAAATGCCAGAGAAGTTAAGTAGGATGAGCATTAAACAGACACTACCAGGGGCAGCCTAGCCAAGGTGCAGTGGGCAGTCTGCATGCTAAACAATACCACAGCCATTTGGCAGCGCCTGTGGCTCAGTGAGTAGGGCACCAGCCCCATATACCAAGGGTGGTGGGTTCAAACCCAGCCCCGGCCAAACTGCAACAAAAAACAGCCAGGCGTTGTGGCAGATGCTTGTGGTCCCAGATACTCGAGAGACTGACGCAAGAGAATCACCTGAGCCCAAGAGCTGGAGGTTGCTGTGAGCTGTGACGTCACAGCACTCTACCAAGGGACAAAGTGAGACTCTGTCTCTATTTAAAAAAAAAAAAAAAAAAGCTATACCACAGCCATTATAGACACCTGGGCCCACCTGATGTATGCCAGCGAGCATTTGTGCACTGATATGTGGGCAAGGGCATGGAAGAAGGGGAGTTCTCTGAGGCTTGAGAGTACCTGGCCACCCTGGAGAAGGATTATGAAGAAGTAGGCAGAGGGTCTGCAGACGGCAAGGACGAGAACAAGGGCTCCTGGTACCTGCAACACCTGGTCTCTGGCTCCCAGTTTTGTATCTCTCATTCTACTCTTTCCCCAATGCTTATAAATACAGTTGATGTTTCAAGTGAAAAAAAGAAGAAAAAGGAAAAACAAAACCAGACACTACTGGATTTGACAACAGAGATCTTCAGGTGATCAGATACAAGGACAAAGGCGAAAAAGCAGGAGCAGTGACAGCAGATCATTCTTCACAGAAGAATGGCCATCAAGAGAAGAAAGAATCCTATGTATTCAAATTTGATATAAAGACAATTAATGACAATGACACGGTGGGGCATGGGAGAAGGGGGTACTGGACAGAGAAAGAGGGAGGGGGTGTGGGTAAGGGAAAAAAAAATAAGAAAGAAATTAGTGACTAATTCATATATAAATTGTATTTAATTTGGACCAAAGTACATTACTTAAACATTAATTTTTTTTTTTTTTTTTTTGAGACGGAGCCTCAAGCTATCCCCCTGGGTAGAGTG
>NW_003852672.1:157025-160001 GCF_000181295.1 Otolemur garnettii | reverse complement strand
GGGTGAGTTGGAGACCAGCTTGAGCAAGACTAAGACTTCATCTCAACTAAAAATGGAAAAATTAGCCAGGTATTATGGTGGGTGCCTGTAGCCACAGCTACAAAGGAGGTTGAGGTAAGAGGATCACTTGAGCCCAAGAGTTTGAGGTTGCTATGAGCTATGATATCACCGCACCCTACCCAGGGTGACAGAGTGAGACTGTCTCATGAAAATAAATAAATAAATAAATAAATAATAAAGAAATCTATGTAGAGGCCTCCTCTCACTCTCAAGATTCCAAAATACTTTATTTAGGGCAGTGTGATGACAGACCCTCTGGAATACAGCAGCACGAAGACAGTGATAGCCATTTGGTTCAGCCACACATAATTTGCTTTGAGGGAGTACTATGGTTTGAATACGTCCCCAGTGCAGCAGTGTTGGCCTGCAGAGATGAGACTTAATGACAGGAGATTGGGTCACCAGAGAGGAGCCCTCTTTTTTTTTGTAGTTTTTGGCCAGGGCTGGGTTTGAACCTACCACCTCCGGTATATGGGGTCAGCGCCTTATTCCTTTGAGCTACAGGCACTGCCCCTTTTTTTTGAGACAGAGCCTTAAGCTGTTGCCCTGGGTAGAGTGCTGTGGCATCATAGCTCATAGCAATCTAACTCCAATCAAGTGATTCTCCTGCCTCCACCTCCCAAGTAGCTGGGACTACTGGTGCCCACCACAACGCCCAGCTATTTTTTGGTTGCAGCCATCATTGTTTGGCGGGCCCAGGCTGGATTTGAATCCACCAGCTCAGGTATATGTGGCTGATGCCTTAGCCACTTGAGCCATAGGAGCTGAGCTGAGGAGCCCTCTTGAATGGGTTAATGTCCTTATCAGGAGTACGGATTGCTATTAAGTGAGTCGGGCTGGCACCTCTCAGTCTTGCATGCTTGCTTCTGTATTACACCTTTCACCCATGGGATAACCCTTGCCAGGAGCTGGTACACTGGCTCTTGGACTTTGCAGCCTCCCCAGGACCATGAGGTAAATAAATTTCTGTTTCTAAAAAAATACCCAGTCTCAAGTATTCTGTTACAAGCAACAGAGAATGGACTGAGATGGGAAGACTGCACTGTTGTGCCCTTCCTCTGCCCACTCCTAGTCCTGTTCTACCTTATCCCACTCCTATCAGGATCCAAACTCACCTTCTGAGGGCTGAAGATCACTTTGTATTTGCGAGTTCGGCCAGCCGATTTGTCAGCATTAACAAGATCTACAGATAAAAGGAATGCAGCCCAGCAAGCCACAGACCATCCATTAGACTAGAAGCAAGGAAGCAGATATCCCTACAATGGCCATGGCCAACTTAAACAGTTCTTTTCTTATTCAACGGTCCCATGGCCAAGGCCCTTAGATCTTGGGCTAAATACACATTTCCCACGTAGTAAAATGGCACACTCACTGGCAATGTATCGCATGTTCTTGATGCGGGGTCTGACCAAGAAGCACAATCTATGGCAAAACAAAGAAAAAAAAGTAAAGAAAAATCATAAAGTTTGATAGCAGTTTATAAGAAACTAAAACAATGCCATCTCTTTCATGCCATCTCTTTCATTTTGACCTTGACAAGGCCTACAGGTCCCATCCTAGCCAAAGCTATGCCAGTTTTCTTGGCCTGCTGTATACCAACCATAGGAGACACCTCTCAACACAAAAGGCATATTATAATGAGCTGGGTGCATTTATTGACCCTATCAAGGACACAGGAGTTCCCGTTCTCAAATAATTTATGATCCAGTAGGCAAAAGAAGATATAATACTTATAATAATAAGTAATATACATGGAATATATTAACAATCAAGTACTAAAATACCACCGGAGTATGCCATTAATATACCATTATTTATTAATTAAAAATAAAACTATAGGGAAGCCTTCCCATTTGGGTCTTTTCCTTTACCAGAAGCTCTGGTGCTTTTTACTCCTTCTGTATTCCTTTCTGTCTAATAAAATACTATCTTGCTACTGATCTGTGGTCCCTGGGTTCATTCTTAGAATCCCCGAGACCAAGGACCTACTGAAGAAATTCTGGTAACATATTTTGGGGCCATTGTCCAGGACTAAGATCTGTGATGGGGTCCCACTATGTTGCCTAAGGCTGGTCTCCCGGGCTCAGCCTACCAGGATGACAATCAATTTGGCCAAACGGGAAGAAGAAAGTGGGTATGCATTCAAAAGCCTATGTATCTCCTCTGTCTTCTGGAGTTACCTGTCCACAGGATGTTTATCCTGCTGGTTTCCAGAATTTTCTATCATCCTCAAGATTCAAACAGCTCAGAACTGGGTGTGATGACTCATACCTGTAATCCTAGCACTCTGGGAGGCTGAGGTGGGTTGATTGTTTAAGCTCATGGGTTTGAGACCAGCCTGAGCAAAAAGTGAGACCCCATCTCTACTAAAAATAAACAAACTGAGGCAAGAGGATCACTTGAGCCCAAGAGTTGGCGGTTGCTGTGAGCTATGATGCCACCGCACTCTACCCAGCTTACGACTCTGTCTCAAAAATAAAAAGATTACAACAGCTCAAGTGGTTTCTCTGTATCTAGAAGCAGTTCTCTGTGGAACAATCTTGAATTTAATCTTTTGCACTAAGTCTAGAATTGGTGTTTCCAGCGGTCAGGCAACATATCTCCTTTCTCTCCCTGTGGCTATATTTCTCCACTAACCAGAATACATACCCAGACAACAAGAAGAACTACAGATCAAGCTGACTGTGGTGGCTCATGCCTGTAATCCTAGCACTCCGGGAGGCTGAGATGGGTGGATAGCTTGAATTCATGAGTTCGAGACCAGCCTGAGCAAAAGTGAGATCCTGTCTCTACTAAAAATAGAAAAACTGAGGCAGGAGGATCGCTTAAGCCCAAGAGTTAGAGGTTGCTGTGAGATATGACACCACAGCACTCTACCCAGGGCAACAGCTTGAGACTCTGTCTCAAAAAAAAAAA
>NW_003852672.1:154287-155823 GCF_000181295.1 Otolemur garnettii | reverse complement strand
GAAGCAGGAGACTCACTTGAGCCCAGAGGTTGGAGGTTGCTGTGAGCTGTGATGCCATGGCACTCTATCCAGGGGGACAGCTTGAGGAAGAGTTATACGATGCAGCCACCAGAATGGTCAAAATGAAAAAGGTGGACGATACCAAATGTTAATGAGGATGTAAAGTAAATGGAATTCTCATATGCTGTCTCTAGGATTATAAATTAGTATAGTCACTTTGGAAATTGTTTTCCAGCATTTACTACAGTTGAAAATACAAATAACCTGGCTCAATGTCTGTACCTTAGTAGTTAGGGCACCAGTTACATACACCAGGGCTGGTTCGACCTGCTAAACAACAACTAAAAAAAAAAGGCCCGGCACTGTGGCATTGTGGCAGGCACCTGTACCTCCAGCTACTTGGGAGGTTGAGGCAAGAGAATCACTTAAACCCAAGAGTTTGAAGTTGCTGTGAGCTGTGACGACACAGCACTCTGTTGAGGGTGACATAATGAGACTGTCTCAAAAAAAGAAAAAATACAATAACCAATGGCCGGGTGCAGTTGCTCATGCCTATAATCTCAGCACTCCAGGAGGCCAAGGCGGAAGGACTGCTTGAGTTTAGGAGTTCGAGACTGGACTGAGCAAAGAGCATGATCCTGTCTCTAAAAATAACCAGACACTGTGACAAGCGCCTGTATTTCCAGCTATTTGGGAGGCTGAGGCAAGAGGATCTCTTAAGCCCAAGAGTTTGAGGTTGTTGTGAGCAATAATGCCACAGCATTCAACCCTAGGGTCACTGAGTGAAACTATGTTTCAAAAAAAAAAAAAAATACGAATAACCGATAATCCATTAATTTCATTCCCGACATGTATGGAACTGAAATGCAAACATACAATGAGTAAGAGCATGATGTACACGGCTCGGCGCCTGCAGCTCAACACTTAGGGTGCTGGCCACATACACCAGGGATGGTGGGTTAGAACCCAGCCCCAGCCTACTAAACAAACAAACTAACTAAAAAAATAGCCAGGCATTGTGGCAGGTGCTTGTAGTTCCAGCTGCAAAGGAGGCTGAGGCAAGAGAATCATTTGAACCCAAGTTTGAGGTTGCTGTGATGCCAAGGGTGACAAAGTGAGACTCAGTCTAAAAACCAAAAAGAAAGCATGATGAACAATAGTCAACACTGGCACAAAATAACCATTAACAATAGAATAAGTAAATTATAACATATTCATACAGTGGTATAAATGAAAATGAACAAACTCTATATAGAACTGAACAACTACATAGAGTAAGATGAGAGAATTCCACAAAGTAAGAAAAATTCAAGAATAAAAGATTCTGTATTGTATTATGTCATTCATTTGAAGTTTAAAGACAAGATTAATTTGTGGGCTCGGCGCCTGTGGCTCAAGTGGCTAAGGTGCCAGCCACATACACCTAAGGTGGCGGGTTCAAATCCCCAGCCCGGGCCCGCCAAACAACAATGATGGCTGCAACCAAAAAATGGCCAGGCGCTGTGGTGGGCACCTGTGGTCCCAGCTACTTGGGAG
>NW_003852672.1:146298-149584 GCF_000181295.1 Otolemur garnettii | reverse complement strand
TGAGCTATAGGCGCCAAGCCGCTGAGAATTTTTCAATCCAACCATTTAACAGAAACACTCTTTGAGTAGGAAGGGCACTAGGCACCATCTAGCCTAGCACTTTATTTACTGTCTGTATACTCACTTTACATTTCTCTGTGTATATATCCAATTTGCCTTCTCATTTTCTGTACCAATGGAAAGATAGCTACTTTTTTCCTCAGGTTAATTCCTTGCCAATTGATCCTCCCACTCACCTGTGACCTTGGTCTACACCCAACCTCCTTCTTTTCCACTCCCTCTTCCACTCTGCCTCCCAATAATGCCTGGTTTCCTGCTGAACAAAGCCAAACATAACAGAATTCCATCTTGCATCCTGCAACCCTCTCAATTAACTACTAAATATCTTTTCAAATTGTATTTTTCTCCTAATTACAAAAATACCACATGCTCAATACAGAAAACTTAGCAAACCCAGAATAGCTCTCACCCTACCACCCTAGCACTCATCCACCCAACAATCTCCATCACTTGATTCTTGCACCATCACTCCTGACAGAGTTCTCATATATGTTCAGAGAAAGAAGAGGTCACAGTGACAGGGAAGGGAAAGTCACCGGAAGTTTCATCTCCACTACACTTGACAAATGGGTAGGCTGACATATCAAGAGTATAAAGAGTACAACCCAGCAAAGGCCCCAGAGGGAACATAAAATGTGTGTTAAGGGCAGAGCAGCAATTCAGTTGGGAGGATGAATAAGAGACAAGTAGGGTAGTGGTTCCCAACTGGGGACAATTTTGCTCTTAAAGCAGCAGTTCTCAACCTGTGGGTCCAGACCCCTTTGTAACAATGAAAATACATCCTGCATATCAGATATTAACATTATGATTCATAACAGTAGCAAAATTATAGTTAGGAAGTAGCAATGAAAATAATTTTATGGTTGGGGGTCACCACAACAGGAGGAACTGTATTAAAGGGTTGAGGCATTAGGAAGGTTGAAAACCACTGCCTTAAAGGGACATCTGACAATGTCCAGAAAAATTATTGCTTATCTGACTCTGGGTGAGGTGTTATCAGCATCTAATAATCAGAGGCCAGGGACACTGCTAAGCACCCCACAACCCAAAGGACAAGCCTGCAACAAAGAGTTATCCAGCCCCAGATGTCAGCCAGGAGCTGAGAAAATGTACATAGGGAACAGTGGGAAGTAAGGCTGAAACAGTTGCATAGAATTGAGCAGGAGGGGTTCCAAATACTAGCTTAGGGATCTGGCCTTGAACCTCTATGGAACAGAGAAAACCAAAAGCGTTTGGGCACTGAAGCATCCCAATCAACTGGACATTTTAGTCAGATGAATCTGGCAATTGTGGATAAAATGGATTGAAGACATGAGAAACTGGAGGCAAGGACTTTGCTTAGGGACCTAATGCAACAGTCAAACCAGCCCAAGCACGTGGGAATGAATAAGGACCTGACTTAGGGATCCGTGCCCATAGCTCAGTGGTTAGGACGCCAGCCACATACATGGCAGGCAGGTTTGAACTGGGCCTGCTAAACCACATTGACAACTACAACCAAAAAATAGCCAGGCATTGTGGTAGGCACCTGTAGTCCCAGCTACTTGGGAGGTTGAGGGTGCTGTGAGCTGTGACGCCGCAACACTCTATCAAGGGTAACATGGTGAGACTCTGTCTCTAAAATAAATAAATAAAAGGACCTGACTTAGACTGTGAACAGGGATAGGTTAAGAGATATATAGAGGTATAATTTTTCTAAGCACAGAGCCCATAACTCAGTGGTTAGGGCACCAGCCACATATACCAGGGCTGACAGGTTCAAACCCAGACCTGGCCTGCTAAAAACAATAATGACAACTACAACAAAAAAACAGCCAGGCCAAAAAAAGAAAAATACCTGGGCATTATGGGGAGCAACTGTACTCCCAGCTACTTGGGAGGCTGAGGCAAGAGATTCAGACTAGGCAACACAGAGAATTGCTTAAGCCCAAGAGTTGGAGGTTGCTGTGAGTTGTGATGCCATGGCACTCTACCAAGGGTGACACAGTGAGACTCTCTGAAAAAAAAAAAAAAAGAAGTGTAATTTTTCTTAAATACTTGGAAGAAATTAGCAGTGATAGTGCTTATATCCAATGGTAGGATTATAAGCAATTTTCTTCTCTATACTTTCCCTCATCTTATATTTTCTATAATATACAAGTCTTATTTTATAATCATTATTTAAAAAGTGTATGTGAGGAAGTATCTATGGGGCTCAGCAACCAGTTCAGTTAGTTGAGGGAGAAGAGGAGTCAGAGATGACTCTGGTGTTTCAAGTCTGAGTAGCAGTGCCCATTAATAAGAATAAGGGCAGAAGTTAGTGTGGAGAGGATATTGTTTATTGAACAAAGATCACTTTGGTCATACTGGGTCTCCCTATGGTTTCCTCTTCCTTACCGTACTCCACTTATAAGTTTCTATCCTAGGTCTCATCAGGTCTCTTTCATGTTGATCTCACCTCAACTACTGGATTTAACTAGCACCTTTCTTCAATTCCGCCAATGTTTGTTTCATGTCTTCTATGTGCATATCACACATATATAATATGCTAGCACATAAAAAAGAAATAAAATATGGTCCCAGACTCCTTGAGGTTTTTTCACAGTGGAACTGCAGCTCTATGTTTCTATCTGCTGGGTGTTACAAGCTGCATTTCCTTTTTGTTTTGCTGAAGACGTGTGTCTGTGTTGCCTAGTCTGAATCTAACTTAATCCTGCCTCACCTGGGACTGCCGGCACATGCTCTGCATTTCCTACCAGATTCTCAACGTCCCCACATCCAAACCCAAACAAAACCAACTTCCCTCCCAAGCCTGTTCCTCTTTCTAATTCTTTTTCTCATTTCCATTCAATGTTTATACAACATATGCTTTTTTTTTTTTTTTTGAGGCAAAGACTTACTCTGTCTCCCTGGGTAGAGTGCCATGGCATCACAGCTCACAGTAACCTCAAATTCTTGGGCTCAAGTGATGCTCTTGCCATAGCCTCCATAGTAGCTGGAACTAGAAGCACCTGCCACAACAGCCAGCTAGTTTTTCTATTTTTTTGTAGAGACAGGGTCTTGCTTTTTCTCAGGCTGGTCTCAAACTCCTGATCTCAAGCAATCCACCTGTCTCAGCCTCCCAGAGTGCTGGGATTACGGGCATGAGCCACCCTGCCCAGCCAACATATGCTTAAGTATACACTATGTGCTTGACTCTAAGCTAGGTACTCACTGGGTACAATTGTGTTGAATAAAACAGACACTT
>NW_003852672.1:145134-145885 GCF_000181295.1 Otolemur garnettii | reverse complement strand
TTTTTTTTTTTTTTTTTGCAGTTTTTGGCCAGGGCTAGGTTGGGCTAAGTTTGAACCCGCCACTTAGATAGGACCGGTGACCTACGCTTTTGAGCCACAGGCGCCGCCCCCTGGTTCCTTACTTTCCTCCTACCAGTCTACCTGCTTGCCATATGCGCTCCCATTTCCAAAGAAAATATGATTATTCATACTCCAGCTCTATGAAACACCTTTATCACCCTAGCTAGAAATGACTGCTTATTCTGAACTGCTCAAGCTCCGTAACTAGCCCTCACCCACCACCTGATACCCCGTGTGTGGTAATTGTGTTTCATAAGACGCACACTGGAGTGGTAAGATCCCTAATAGCAAAGATCGCTTAACCATCTTTCCATTTCCAGTGATACCTGGCACTAGTGGTGTTTGGCTTTCCTCTGTGAAAAAAAAAGTGATTTCCATTAACTCCCTGGCCAGGGCCAGGGCAGCCCTTACTACTCTCTGGATTCCCTGAGTGTTCCATTTTGGACCTGCTGCGGAAGCTCCAAGGACAACACCAAGGACCAAGAACAAGATCACAGGGTCTCAGCAAGGAAGAAACATGCGTCCCGTGAGTGATAAACTTGACGCAGAGAGGCGCCAGGCGTCGCGAGCACTGACCTGCTCCAGCAGATAGACTAGCTGGTCTCGAGCCAGCCTCTTGAGCATAGAGAAGTCAGGCAGCTCGGGGGCATCCGGCCGATGAGGAAAAGCCATGGCAGCCGTCCGTGGACCG
>NW_003852672.1:144478-145099 GCF_000181295.1 Otolemur garnettii | reverse complement strand
CCAGTTCCAGGGACCCCTTGGGGGGCCCTTGCTCCTCGGCCGGACTCCTAGAATGAAGGGCCACTCCAGACTAGACAGCCGCAGCCTTGGGGCACCCTCGTCTCGGACAAGCAGCCACCGTACCCGAACCGCCCCTCCCTGATCCGGTCTGCCAGTCGGCAGGGTCCGGGGTCACACCCACAGGGAACGCGCAGCAAGCCCGCCTCCTCTAGAACGGGAGGCGACTTCCTAGATCTCCCGGAAGTCCCTCCTACTAGCTGGCGCAGGGAGTCCGGGACCGGAACGGCGTCCTGGAAGGGACAATTGCAACCCGGAGACGGTGCGCCGGGTTTCCCGTTTCATTCCTGGCCAGAGGGGAATTTTCCTAGGGAAAAAAACGATTAGACCTTAATCTAACGTACACCCAGTTCTCCTGGCTTACTTGGATAAGGGTTGGGCACTTCATCTTTACTAGGACTTAGTGAGTGAGCAAAACCAACCTAGAGTGTGGAGGACGGTGGCCCTGGGTCTTGACGGTGGGTCAAACCTACTCGGTACCTTTGGCCGAGCAAGCGCTCCGCAGCGTGGAGGCCACGAGAGGCGAGGCGCGTGGAGATGGGGTAGGGGAGTGGACAGAAGACA
>NW_003852672.1:143092-144105 GCF_000181295.1 Otolemur garnettii | reverse complement strand
TGCCTGTAATCCCAGCACTCTGGGAGCCCGAAGCGGGTAGATTGCTTGAGCTCACAGGTTCGAGACCAGCCTGAGCCAGAGCGAGACCTAAAATAGCCGGGCGTTGTGGTGGGCGCCTGTAGTCATAGTTATTTGGGAGGCTGAGGCAAGAGAATTGCTTGAGCCCAAGAGTTTGAGGTTGCAGTGACCTATGATGCAATGGCCCTCTACCAAGGGCGACAAAGTGAAACTCAAAACATGAAAATGGCCAGGCCGGAGGCTCATGCCTGCAATCCCAGCACTGTAGGAGGTCCACTTGAGGCCTTAAGTTCAAGAAGCTGTCTCTACAAAAAAACAGAAAAACTTAGCCGGATGTAGGAGCTTGCAATCCCTTGAGCCCAGAAGTCTGACTCTGCAGTGAGCTGTGATCTCTGATCTCTGCACTCCATCGTTCGTAACACGTGAAAGCAGCCAAATCCGAAGAGTACATGCATACGTACATTCATATAAGGTTCTAGAACAGGAAAAACTAACCTATAGTAGAAAACTTTTTTAGAAAAGTGATCGCCTATGGGACTGAGGATTGAGTGGGAAGAGAAATGAGGAAACTTGATGGCAATGATCTATATCTACTTTTAAAAAAAAAGCAACAAAAAGTTATGAGAGACATATTATTAGATCAGGGTAATGATACCTAAAACTCTCTGATCATACCATCATGTCATTTCCTGGTGAAACGTATAGGGCGTACAGAGCATTACTCACGGCCAAAAACGGATAATAGGAATACAGTTAAGATATCACAGGGGGCCAGTTGCGGTGGCTCATGCCTGTAATTTCAGCACTCTGGAGGACTGCTTAAACTCAGGAGTTCTGCAACAGCCTAAACAGTCCGATCTGTCTCTACTAAAAACAGAAAAACTAGCTGGGTGGGCGGTGCCTGTGGCTCAGTGAGTAGGGGGTCGGCCCCATATGCCAAGGGTGGTGGGTTTGAACCCAGCCCCCACCAAACTGCAACAAAAAAATAGCCAGGC
>NW_003852672.1:139735-140686 GCF_000181295.1 Otolemur garnettii | reverse complement strand
ACTAATTCATTCAATTTATACAGTAAAAAAAAAAAAAAAAAAAAAAGTGAAGTCAGAAGGCAAACTTTTCATTTCCTCCCAAACCTATATTGCAAGTATCACAGAAACTCAGTAACAATGCATGCAAGCTGGGTTGGTTTTCAACAGAGCTCAAATAAGAAAAGGTCTCCAGGGGTTAGATGGGAGCAGTGCTCCCAGAAGCCTGAATCTATCCAATCAGCTTTCTTGCCACATTCCAGGCTCATCACTTCCTCCTACTCTAAAGGTGGCTAATTCATACACAAATCCAGGTGGCTACAAATAAACTCCCCCAGTTGTGTTTCATGAGGCACCTCCACAGTCCAAGCCACTGCTTAAACTCTGTACAGGAAGTTCCCACTGCTGTCGAAGAACTCCCGCCCCCTCTGCACTACTTTGTTGCTGACATTCTGGTCACCTGGTTCCCCTGCCTTCAACTCCAACAGCTTCTCATTGCTTGGCAATCCATCGTGAGCTCGTGGGGTACCCTCACAATCACTGGTAGAGCATTTCTGCAGTGCTCTCTGATGAGCTAGGGCTGCAGTGACAGGCACAAAACTCTCCTCCAGTTTCTGGAATCCTCTATTCCTTCCCTTCTTTCTACTTGGTGTATTTGTACTTTGACAATTTGACTCTATCAATTTCAAAGCCATGCTGTGACTCTGGCCTTTGGACGAAGCCTTATCCCCTGGCATCAGCAAAGGGCCTAATACAGAGTGGCCTGCAGAGAGTGGCTTCGAGGTACCTCCAGAGCCAGGGATCTGCTGCAGTGAGTGGGCAAACCTAGCTTTCTTAAGAACTTTCTGATCTTGCTTCAGTTTCTTCTCCAATGTGGGTACAAACTTGCTTTTTAAAACCCTTCGGATCACATCAGTGCTGACATCAAAGCCTTCAGCCAACCTGGGAACTGACCAGGACTCTGCAAATTCCTTG
>NW_003852672.1:134779-137460 GCF_000181295.1 Otolemur garnettii | reverse complement strand
CACTCTACCAAGGGCAACAGCTTGAGACTCTGTATCAAAAAATAATAATAATAATTAATAAATCAGTTTAGGTTCAGTGCCTGAGCTCAGCAGCTAGGGTACCAGCCACATGCACTGGAGCTGGCAGGTTCAAACCGGCCCCAGCCTGCCAAACGACAACTACAAAACAAAAAAGCTGATACCTGTAGTCCAGCTACTAGGGAGGCTGAGGCAAGAGAATCACTTAAGCTCAAGAATTTGAGGTTGCTGCTCTCTTCTCTTCTTCCCCGCTCTCTCTCCTCCTCACTCTCCTCTTTTCTCTCCCCTTTTCTTTCCTCCTTGGTGCTGCTCTGCAGCCTCCCTCCCCCACCAATAAAGACCTTTTGTACAAAAAAAAAAAGAGTTTGAGGTTGCTGTGAGATGTGAAGCCATGGCACTTTACCAAGAGTAACATAATGAGACTGTGTCTCAAAAAAAAAAAGAAAAAATCAGTTTATGAGGTCAAATGCTACAAAAATGTTGAGGCTAAAAACTTCAAAGGGTCAACTGAATCTAACACTGAGGAAGTTATTGATGGATTTAGGGAGAGCGGTTTAATTGTAGTAGTGAAAAACAAAAAGTCAACAAGGGTAGGTAGCCTGGGAGCCAAGTGGGAACAAAAGGATGAGAGAGGGCTTTAGGTTGACAGAGGTCCCAGAGTTAAGTATACAGGAATGTGAACTAAGGCACAAAGAAGATTGGTTCTAGATAAGTGAAGGGCTTTTTCACATCTCCGAGATGTAGGCATGGAAGGTAAAGAGAGACCAGGAAGCTGAAAGAGTTCTTACTTATGGCCTGTTTTTTCTTTGAAGAGGATTTTTTTTTTAGAGCCAGGGTCTCACTTTGTCACCTAGATCAGAGTGTAGTAGTCCATTTACAGCTCACTGAAGCCTCAAACGTCTGGGCTCAAGTGATCCTCCCGCCTCAGCCTCCTGAGTTGCAAGATTACATGCCTAAGAAGATATTTGCTGACCACAAAAAAGGGGATACAATAGGTAAGTAGCTGGAAGGTTTGGGACTCAAGACACAAATGATACAGGCTCACGAAATCTTGACCAACTCTACAGAATCCCTTTTATTCTAAGTCTCAATTTCAGAGTAATTCTGTTAGAAACAAAAAATGGTACATAACCCATGTTAGACTGCTTAACAGTATTTTTTTCTTTTTGAGACAGAGCCTCAAGCTGTCGCCCTGGGTAGAGTGCCATGGCGTCACAGCTCACAGCAACCTCCAACTCCTGGGCTTAAACAATTCTCTTGCCTTATCCTCCCTAGTAGTTGGGACTACAGGCACCCATCACAACTCCTGGCTATTTTTTGGTTGTAGTTGTCATTGTTGTTTGGCAGGCCTGGGCTGGATTCAAACCCAACAGCTCTGGTGTATGTGGCTAGTGCCTTAGCGGCTTGAGCTACAGACACTGAGCCAACAATATTTATTGAATGCAAATACATTTGTCTTTTGACCCAGCAACCTGGTTTCTGGGAATGTACGGAATTACAAACACCCAGATTATGTTTAAGTTGCTCTTATTGAATGGAGGCTATTACAGGTAATGGTAAATGTACCTGTTACAACTTGCATACAAATTCAACTTAAGAACAAACCTACAGGCCAGAGCCTGTGGCTCAGTGGGTAGGGCGCTGGCCCCATATACTGAGGGTGGTAGGTTCAAACCCGGCCCTGGCCAGTTAAAACAGCAGTGGCAACTGCAACAAAAAATAGCTGAGCATTGTGGGGGGCGCCTGTAGTCCCAGCTACTGGGGAGGCTGAGGCAAGAGAAGAGTTAGAGGTTGCTGTGAGCTGTCACACCATAGCACTCTACCGAGGGCAACACAGTGAGACTGTCTCAAAAAAAAAAAGAACAAACCTACAGGTTTGGCACCCATAGCACAGTGATTACAGCACCAGCCACATACACCAAGGGTGGTGGGTTCAAACAACAATGGGCCGGCTAAATAACAATTGACAACTGCAACAAAAAATAGCAGGGCATTGTGACAGGTGCCTGTAGTCCCAGCTACTTGGGAGGCTGAGGCAAACGAATCACTTAAGCCCATCATAAAAGGCAGGTTAAATAAACTATGGCTTACTATGTACCTATAAAAAAGAATTGTTCTCTCTTACAAAATGGGAAGACCTACAGGAGATACCAAGTAAAAAAATGAGAAGTGCAGAACAGTATTTATGGTGTTCCACTTAGTAATTCGGGAAGTGAAATTAAAAATCTGTATTCATATTTGCTTGTATTTGCATAAGGACACCTGAAAATAACAAAAACACTATTTAAAAATTGTACTTGTAGGGCGGCACTGTGGCTCAAAGGAGTAGGGCGCAGGCCCCATATGCGAAGGTGGGAGGTTTAAACCCAGCCCCGGCCAAAAACTGCAAAAAAAAAAAAAAAATCGTACTTGCAGTAGACTGGGTGAGACAAATGATTTTCAATGCATACACCATGTTATTCTGTTACGATTTTGAGTCTTATGTAGTAAGTCTCTAAACAAAAAACTTTAAAACTATAAAATGTAGGATTTCTTAAGTTATAGATCCTCTCTTCAGAAAAATGCACATGATCACAAAAACACAACACTGTAGGTTAGGTGGTGAACATCAAAATCTACGTTGTAATGTCTGCAATTTCTTATTTACAATTTTTCAGGAAAAA
>NW_003852672.1:129048-134471 GCF_000181295.1 Otolemur garnettii | reverse complement strand
AGCTATCCCCTGGGTAGAGTACTGTGGCATCACAGCTCACAGCAACCTCCAACTCCTGGGCTCAAGTGATTCTCTTGCCTCAGCCTCCCAGGTAGCTGGGACCACAGGCGCCCTCCACAACGCCGGGCCATTTTTGGTTGCAGCCGTTATTGTTGTTTTTGGCAGGCCCGGGCTGGATTCAAACCCGCCACCTTATGTGTATGTGGCTGGTGCCCTAGCCACGTGAGCCACAGGCACCGAGCCGTAAATTCTTTATATTACTCTACTTTCTGTTACAAAATTCCAATGATAAAAAGTAAGCGAGGCCGGGCATGGTGGCTCATGCCTGTAATCCCAGCACTCTGGGAGGCCGAGGCAGGTGGATTACCTGAGCTCAGGAGTTTGAGACCAGACTGTCCAAGAGTGAGACCCCAGCCCTACTAAAAATAGAAAAAATAGCAGGCGTTGTGTCAAGCGCCTGTAGTCCCAGCTGCTTGGGAGGCTGAGGCAAGAGAATCGCCTGAGCCCAAGAATTTGAGGTTGCTGTGAGCTATGACGCCAAATAACCCTACCAAGGGCGACAAAGTGAGACAGTATTTCCAAAATAATAGTACTGTTAAAGAAAATATAAAAGCAATACCAAAAAAGCCAAACCCGTGTCCTAGTATCCCATTAGATACCCTTTGCATCTCGTCCCATTACAGACACGCTCAAGGTACCGTGAGTCTCACCGGATCTGCTCCATGGCTGCCCATGTCAGAGTTCGGGGCGGGGAACCTGACGCCTCCATTTGCCTCCGAATTTTCTGGAATCGGATTGCTTTTCTCTGTCGTTTCAGGGTGCTGGGGAGAAAACCAATGGCAGAAGCCATATGTGGAAGCAAGAAGGATGTCTGAGGAGCCTCAAGCTAAATTACAGATGCTCGGCCCTCTTCTCCGGGTTCGCGAGCGCAACCGGGTCCTGCTGCGGCTTACAATGGCTCCGCACAGCAGCCCGGGAATCCAACGGCTACAACTGACCGAGCAGGCCAGACTCACTAGACTAGGAACGAAACCGTCCCTGGAGAAGGGACTCGTGGTCCCGAGAGAGCTGAACATCCGACCCTGTTCACCGGCGCCAAGGGGCGCGGCCCTGCCTCAGGCCAAGGGCCCCGGGAGTAGCCGGTACCTCTCCACTTCCTGCAGCTCCCGCTCCTCCGGCTCCCAGTCGGAGTCCGAGTCTGGCTCGCGACCGAAGGGGCCCAGGCCCACCACCCCCCGGGTCGCGACCCCGGAGCGCGCGACAGCAGCGCACACACGCCTGCTCAGCCAGAGACTCAGAGTCACCGCCATGTCCAAGCAGCTAGGCCTCCAGCACCGGAACCGGAAGTAGGGGCGGTAGCGAAAGCAGGGGTGGGACGAGCCGAGGCTGGGTGGTCCCAGCGTTTCAGGCTTTGACTGGCCTGAGATCAATAAGAGCTGGAGTGTGGCGGTGGCCACCCTTCTTGGCTGCGCCTGCTGAGGGGGCTTCTTGGAATGTGAGGGCTGAAATGAGATACGGGACGCGCCTGGAAAACGGCATAAACTTTAATAAAAAGACGGATCGATTGCCAAGAGCCGTCCCCTGCCCCAGCGGCTAAGTGGACTTGCCTGTCACCGCCGCCGCGGCGGGAGGCGGGGCTTCCCCGTGGCACTCTTATGCCCGCTACAGCCCGGAGCCTGGGGCGCTCGGCTTCTTTGGGAAGGGAGCTTCTTGGCGCCGGGGTAACCTTCAGCCCCTGTCGTCCCAAGGTTCAGACCCATCGCCTAGCGATAAGCCCAGGCCACGGCTTGACGAGCAGAGATGAGTACGTGGCGGGCCTGGGCTCCTCTTCATCTTTTAGTCTTTACCGATCCCAATATAATCTTAGGGTGTTGAGGAATTCCTGGTGTTTGTGTTTTGCCTTACGCAAACAGTTCCTGGCCAGGACTTTTCAAACTGGAAGTTAGCAGCAGTCTTTTATTTAGCAAAGATTGAAGGCCCTTTGCTCCTTTGGAAACCTGATGGGGGTTCTCCAGGAGAAGTAGAGCTGCCCCCTGCTTTTACCTGTGCTGACTTATGTTGAGGATTGCACTGGGCCGCTGCAGCACAGGTGCAGGGGCAGGGCAGAGGGTGAGGTCCTGAGCCTTGGCTGCTCTGTGTTCAGCGCTTACCATGGAGGGCAAGGTGCATTCAGTCCACGCGTCACATGCCGCTCTTTCCGGTTGCAGAAGATAGCTCTGTTTAGGGGCTAAAGTGCGTGGCACTGATCCTGCCAGGGCTTGGTTTATAGCTTCTAGCCTTCTGCTGGCTTGGACTTCTGTAGTGGAAGCATAGATGTCCCTGAGTTGGTACTCACAGAGAGATTTGCTCACCTCTTTCCCAACTGTGGCCCAATTATCGACACAGAGGAATGGCATCCTATTCTTTCCTCCAGCGTCTTTACCACACTGTCTTGTAATTTGTATGTCTAATTGTTCATTTCCCTATTTTTTCCCCTTTTATTGACTGTTGGTACTGTATTTCTGCCATCTCCAGGGTCTACTATATAGAAAGAAGTAAATAAATGGGGTCTACCCCCCCCCATTTCCATATGCTGGAAATGCCAGATTATATTTTGGTAACATCCCAGCTGTATATTTGCTAGTGGGAATTTACATAGGCCCAAATGACCAAAGCTGGTTTTGTGTACTTACGACTAGTGAGCCTGACTCTGGTGCTGGAAAAGTAGTACCTCCCTGATTTCTTCATTGACAATGAACAGGGGCCGAAGGCTGCTGGATCTCCTATCCATTTGAAGGTCTTGGGCTGCAGTTGGCATCGGGAATGATGTGGAACTGCCACATTCATGCTTGGCAGTGGCCCTAAGATCCTGGGGATCAATTTATGGGGCCGAACTGGATGCAGGAAATGAGGAGGGCCCTGCTTTGTGGCAGCCCCTCTCAGGAGCAACAATGGGACCAGACTCACAGATTGCGGTTCTTGACTGCCTGGCCCATCCTGGTGAAATCTAGGCTAGAAAAGAAAGGCAGTCCCTTAACATATTTCTTTGTGAAGCTGGAGTGTTGGAAGAAATAGGTAACTGAAAAGTCTCTTCTAGGCCCTAAGTACTATTCAACCAGTTACTCCTTTGGAATTCAAGAAAAAAAAAAGGACCAAACAAATTTGCAACTAGCTCTGGGAGTAGTGAAGGTGGCAGCTGTTTTGTTGGCACAAAACTGTTTACTTATTTCCCATTAGAGTCAGGGCACTGGCAATGCTAGGGAGAAAATTACACAGAAGCCACTGAAGGGGCTTATTACTTGTCAGTCATGAGTTTGGGGTTACTGTGAGAAGGGAATATAGAAAGCAACTCTTATAAGAAGGTTGGGAACTTCACCTTGCTGGATGTCATACCCAAAACAAGAGACCCTGGGAACAGATGCAAAAGGAACCAAAAGACCCTCTCCTGAGGCTCAGCATACTCTGCTTTCCCAGCCTCGACTGGCAGACACCATCAATAAACCGCCTTTGGTGCTACCACCATTCTATCTGCTGGTATCAGAGCTCTTGTTCTCTTGTTCTCTGGGAGGCTTTGTAAGAACCCTCATCCAATTCTTTTTTTTTGAGACAGAGTCTCACTATGTCATCCTCAGTAGAGTCCTATGGCATCACAGCTCACAGCAACCTCAAACTCTTGGGCTTAAGCAATTCTCCTGCCTCAGCCTCCCAAGTAGCTGAGACTACACGCATCTGCCACAATGCCTGGCTATTTTTTGTTGTAGTTGTCATTGTTTTGAATGGCCTGAGCCCAGGCCAGGTTCAAACCTGCAGCCCGGGTGTATGTGCCTGGCACCCTAACTACTGACTTATGGGTGCCAAGCCCCCTCACCCGATTCTCATGAAGCTTTCTTTGGCCCCGGCGGCTGGGGTGCAGGATGCTGGTAAGCTGCTCTACAATACCCAGGCTTCGGATGAGATTTTCCCTTTGTAGCAGGGACTTCATCCGCTCCAGCTCCTCCTCTTCCACAATATCTTGAGGCTCCATGGTGTCCAGTAGTACTGGTAGCAGCTACAAGATACGTGAGAAATAAATGCAGAATCCCCAAGGACAAATCCCAAACCATCAGCAAGGATGGCTGTAGGACCCCTTCCCCCTCTACCTCCATCCCTTCCCTAACCCTAGTGTAAGGTTCCCTTTGCTGTCCATTCTCTCACCTCCTGTTCCATAAGGTCAGACTCAATTTACTGATTAGGAACTCATCTCTCTTGTACAAGGGGAGGAGAGGACAGCAGAGATTCCCTTCTCTAGTAGTCCCAACCCATTTCCTGCAGAAAGATAAGAGCCACAAAATCTCTGACACCTCTTTCTCCCGGATGCGTTTCCTGTAAGCCAAGTGGGTGGAAAGGCCCCGGAGCCCTGCCCGGGATCGGGATCGGCTCTTCTCCCCAGCTGATTCACCCTGGTTCTGGTCCCTATTGTCCTTTCGCCTCTTAGTGCCTGAGGTCTCCTGCTGTTCCTGCTTAAGGCGGATCTCTTCCAGCTGCTGCCTGGTGAGACACAGTGGCTTCAGACACTGGGGAAATTGTACTGGGGAGAAGAGGGTGGCGAGAAGCAGGGATAGGAAAAGAGTAGGAAGTTATGATCTATTTTTGGAACTGGTGGGAGAGGAAGGAGGGGGAAGATGGGAAACCTACTTAAAGCTGAAAGTCATTAAGAATCTGAAAGAATTTAAAGCTCAGGCCTTTTCCTCAAATGTCTGGTCACTCTCCCCTTCCTGGGGAGCAATGCACCTGCAGGCTTTGTCACCACCCCAGTGTTCTGAAGAGAATGCAGGCAGAGTACCTGGCACACTCCTCTCTGGCCTTGGAAGCAGCAGTCTCCTGGAAGAGGGAGCCATTGTGCTTGAAGAAGGGTGCATACTTCCCCGTGTCAGGCCCAGGGTAGATCCTCCGGTACCCTCCCAAGTGGGAGTCCTCATATCGCTCCTGGTCCAGCATTGCTGCATGTGATGACTCAATTTGTTCTCGCCTGTGGGAAACAAGCTGAGGGTGAGTTAAAGGAGGGCTATGAATGTGAGTAGGGAAAGGAAGGCCGGCTCAGGCTCTGAGACACTCCTGCTGGCTTCTTGGCCTCCTGGGCCCCTGACCCCATAGGGAAGGCTGCCAAGATACGTGAGACTCATCTTTGGCCAGCCCCACATGTGCGTGGCCATGAAAATAGGCTTGATTTTCAGAAATATAATTTTCATCATAAGTATAGTGGGGTCCACTTGTAAGCTGGCATTCCAAGTTATCAGAGTCGTTTAGGTTTTTGATCGTAAGAGTAACAGATGTGCAATACAGAAAACTTAGCAGTTTTTTTTTTTTTTTTTTTTTTTTGGCCGGGGCTGAGTTTGAACCTGCCACCTCTGGCATATGGGGCCGGGCGCCTTACTCCTTTGAGCCACAGGCACCACCCCAGAAAA
>NW_003852672.1:120625-127638 GCF_000181295.1 Otolemur garnettii | reverse complement strand
TTTAATTTTTTTTTTTTTTTTTTGAGACAGAGACTCAAGCTGTCACCCTGGGTAGAGTGCTGTAGCTTCACAGCTCACACCAATCTCAAACTCTTGGGCTTAAGTAATTCTCTTGCCTCAGCCTCCCAAAGAGCTGGGATTACAGGCACCTGCTACAACACCCAGCTATTTTTTGGTTGTAGTTGTTATTGTTGTTTGGCAGCCCTGGGCTGGATTCAAATTCTCCCACTCAAGTGTATGTAGTTGGTGCCCTAGCCGCTGAGTCACAAAAAATATTCTTAAGGGCCAGGTGTGGTGGGTCATGCCTGTTATCCCAGCACTCTGGGAGACCAAGGTGGGCAGATGGCCTAAGCTCACAAGTTTGAGACCAGTCTGAGCCAGAGCAAGACCCCAGCTCTAAAAAAATAGCTGGGTGTTGTAGGGGGCACGTGTAGAACCAGCTACTCGGGAGGCTGCAGAAAGAGAATCGCTTGAGCCCAATAGTGTGAGGTTGCTGTGAGTTATGATACCACTGTACTCTACCAACAGCAACCAAGTAAGACTCTGTCTCAAAAAAAAAAAAAAAAAAAAGGCTTAATAGCTAATCATCCCCAGGCTACCTTCTTCTAGAGAAGGACTTTTAGTCTCAGGAAATAGATTATAACTGGCTAGGCACTCACACCTGTAATCCCAGCTCTCTGGGAGACCAAGGTGGGAAGATAGCTTCTTCATCTCAAGATTTGAGACCAAGCTCAGTACCCATAGCTCAGTGGCTAGGGCACCAGCCACATATACTGAAGGTGGTGGATTTAAACCCAGCCAGGGCCTGCCAAACAACAGTGACAACTATAACAACAAAAATAGCCAGGCGTTGTGGCAGGCGCCTGTAGTCCCAGCTCAAGACCAGCCTGAGCAAGAATGAGACCCAGTCTCTACTAAAAACAAGAAAATAGCCAGGTGTGATGGTGGGTGCCTGTAGTCCCAGCTACTCAGGAGGCTGAGGCAGGTGGATCACATGAGCCCAGGAGTTCAAAGCTGCGGTGAGCTAGGATGACGCCACTGCACCATGGCCTGGACAACAGCAAGACCCTGTCTCAGTAAAAAGAACTAAATACACATCAAATAACCCACCTGGCTTCTCGTGGCTGTGGGTGGCACTGGAAAAGCCGCTCCTTGACTCGCCGCTTGTCCTCCTCTATCACCTTCCTTTTGTCACATCCCCGGAGGTTGATAAGGGTCATGGCATCACAGAGAAGGGCATCCTTTACCTCTCGATCAAGGCGTGAGTCCGTGGTGAAGCTTGGAGAGTGGTTTACCTGTCAGGAGGAGTCATTATCCACCTACTTGCCAGACCTCTGAGCAGTCGTCCCTCATAGGCCTAACTGGAGTGTCAAGGAGGGACATCCTCATCTGGTGGCCCCAACCAAGGCATTTGGATGCTCTGGTTTCCAAGTCACAGGACTGTGCTGTAGAAACCTTCTGATTCACAGAATGGTAAGAGTAAATCAGATAGCCTAACTGTAGATACATTCTCCCTAAAGGCACAGCTCACATTAGGAACACTGGGGATAAACCTGGCTTCCTGTGATAGAGACCAGAAATCACCAAGATCCACCTCAGCAGGTCAAAAGAGTAGAGATCTTATGCCTTCTGAGTCCCACCCATCCTAGGGCTTCCATATCCCCCATTCTCTGTTCCACCCCTAGTGTACTCCTACCCCAAGTGTCCTGTCAGGGAGGCCTCTGGACCTCTGGTTTTGCAAAGCCCAGGAGATAACCCTCACCTCCAGCAGCCAGGGCTTCAGCTTGTGGTCCAGCAAGATGTCAAAACCAAGGATCTCAAAGCAGGCACATGTGCCTCCACTCAGATATTGGGGAAAGCAAGTTCGGTAGTTGTGGCGAAGAATAGAATGGGCAGAGATGATGGTTTTGATAATGATGTCCTCGATGTCCCCCCACAGCTCTCCAGGGTCATAGTTGTGCTCTTGTAGCCAATTGTTGAGTGTCGACAGCTTCCTGTGAGGCCCAGTGCTCAGACAAAGGCCAATTTCTATGCCAGTGGGGCCTCATTATGGCAGAAGCCTCCCTAACACCCTAATTTCATGCCTGGGCCCCTGGGCTTTAAAGATCTACTAACATGTTAGGGGAGGGATTAGTTATCAGGGTAGAGTTTGGGGCTGCACTTAGAGCTCCAAAGTGCAAGCCCAGGTCAAAGGTGTATGAAGGCTGAGATTTCCTGGGCGATCAGCCTTCTAAGAGTCAGGTTGGTTTCATGGGCCATTGAGATTGTGGGGCCAGGGGGCAGAGGAACCAGGAGAAAACAGAGTAGGGAGTACCTCTTACTGCCCACAGCATCGTCCCGGACAAAATTTTCATTGTGCTTGTTGATAGCATAGTTGGTCAGGTGCATGCAGACGTTATCCTGTGAAGAGAGGTGCCCTGTGGTCTCACACTGCATCCACGGAGCCTCCTCTCCAGCCCTTCCTTGATTTTTTTTTTTTTTTTTTTTTTTTTTTGCAGTTTTTGGCTCGGGCTGGGTTTGAACCCACCACCTCTGGTATATGGGGCTGGTGCCCTACTCTTTGAGCCACAGGCGCCACTCCCCTTCCTTGACTTTTAATTACTCCCCCCTCTGCCCAGGATTGCTTGTTTTCTGTCCCTCTTCACCAGACTGTCCTTCTGAAAGATCTGCAGGAAGAAGGAACTGGGTACCTCTGGGTGATGATGTTTTTGTTGTTTTGTTGTTTCTGTGTCAATCAGTTTGGAATGCAGTGGCAAGATCATAGCTCACTGCAGCCCTGAATTCCTGGGCTCAATAAATTGTTCCACCTCAGCCTCCCAAGTAGGTGGGACTACAGGTACGTACCACTGTGCCCAGCTAATTTTTTTTATTTTTTGTAGAGATAAGGTTTTGCTATGTTGCCTAGACTGGTCTTGAACTTCTGAGTTTATACCATCCTCCCACCTTGGTTTCCCAAAGTCCTGGGATTAGAAGAGTGAGCCACCATGCCCAGCCTTTTGTTTGTTTGTTTGTTAGAAACTAGGTCTTGCTGTATGGCCAGGCTAGATTCAAACTCAAGTTAGCCTCCTGAACAGATGGGACTATCAGCACAGGCTATACCAGGCTAGATGATGATCTTTTCTCGGTCACCACCCACCAAACGCTCCCCTCACAGCCAGGTGCTATAGCTCTCACTGGCTTCATTCCTTGTTCTTGGGTGACAGTGACAAACCCTCTACCCAGTTTATTTTATTTTATTTTATTATTTTTTTTGAGACAGACTCTCACTTGTCACCCTTGGTAACCTCAAACTCTTGGGCTCAGGTGATTCTCTTGTCTCAGCCTCCTGAGTAGCTAGGACTACAGGCGCCCAGCTCAGGCTGGTCTCAAACTTGTGAGCTCAAGCAATCCACCCGCCTTGGCCTCCTTGAGTACTAGAATTACAGGCATGAGCCAGTGTGCCCGGCCCTCTCTACCCAGTTTCTCTGTAGACCCTTAGCATACATGGCAGTGGAAGAGGAGAGGGTGCTTCCCTACCCCTTACCAAGTTGTTATGGCTGGGCTCCACATAGGGCATGGTGGCAAAACGGGCCAGGCCCTCCTCGTACACGAAGATCCGAAGAGGGTCACAGGACGTGATCAGGACATAGATTCGCATGTCAAACTTGAAGCCGTCAATGAGGAAGGGCTGAGAGCAGTGGGCCATGAGGGAATAATAACACATTTGAAGTGCTTACTGTGTTCCAGACACTGTTGAAAGTGCTTCAGACACATAACAACTCATTCAGTTTTCACAATAACCAGGTATAGTAGTCACTGTTATCATTCCCTCTTAGACAAGGAAACAGGCACAGAAAGGGCAAGAAACTTGCCCAAAGTCACATATCTGGGTAGAAAACTGAGATTGGAACCCTAGTGGGCTGGCTGCATACTACTGCCAAGGGCCAGGGATGGCAGAAAGGGCAGGAGCCTGACCCTGGCTTCCTCCTGGTGCTGGGGGTGAGGGATTGGGCCTGAGGCACTCTTCACCTTGGAAATGTATTGCTGGCAGATCATATGTTCTCCTGGCTTGATCTCCCGGGGATTTCGGGTGATAAAGATGCCACGTCCCTGACAGCCACTGTCTGGCTTGCAGATAAAAGTGCGGGTTTTTCGCTGACGACCATAGCTCTGGAAGTCCCCATAGCTATACAGAGAGGGGCTGGTCACAAGGTTTCTGTGCATTGTGGCTGTCCCAGGGCCCTAGGGAAGTCTTCCAGCTATCTAGTCTTTGTGTTCCTAGAGCACTCAGTCTCAGATCAGCAGAAACACTATGGTTCCACTTCATCCCCTGAGACATTCCTAGGCCCTGAGATCAGAATCTGAAGGGAAATACAGGGTGGCCCCTTTCCTCCCGGGTATCTTGGCTGGGAGCCCAGCTCACTCACTCTGCCGGGAGGCACCAGGTGCGGGGGAAGATGTTGTACTCCGCTGGGTAGAGTTTCTGCATGCGGTTGAGGTTCCGAGCCAGCAGATCTTTGCGGCAGATTTCTGTCATGCCGGGGAAGTGGTTGATTTTCTGAAATGGAGCCAGGTGGTTATCCTGCTCCCCAGAGTAAATGGCTGTTCCCAGAACCCAGCGTCCCAGGCAGCAGAGGAGGAGTGGGGAGGTTAAAGGGAAGTCACAGTGAAGGAAGCACTGTGCCTAGTGGCCTGAGGGTGAAAATAGGGAGGTCCCCACAGACATTGAGAAACCCCGCTGATGGCTTCCACCCACACACGTCCACACCGAGATCAGCAAATGAGGGTCAGTGACATGGGTATAAGTTAGTGGGGACTCTGGGCCTTCCAGCTACCTCTAACATCCCTCAGACCTGCAGGATTAGTCCTAAAACAATAACTGATGCATGATAGCACAAAGCAAATAAGGAGAAGAAAACATTTCCAAAAAGACAGAAAAGAGAAGAGGGAACTAAGAACCAGACCCAGGGAACGCAGGGCTGTGGTACCAGAAGCCCCTCTGCTGTCCTGCATCCGTGCTGGCTGAAAGGTTCTCTTCTGGCTCTCCCAGCCACTGGCTGCGCTCACTGTGTGTTGAAGCTCAGCGTCCTGGTGTCCTTATGGTGAGCCTTCAGTGAGTGCTGCTGAGTGTTGCGACCTTCCTATTACAGACACCTGTGTGCCTCTCCTCTGAAGCTTCCTAAGCACTGCTAGCACTTTCTGTCTTGGGTACCTCACCAAAGACCAGTTGTGGGACAAGTTAAAATCTCCTCAACTCCTTTCCTGGTTTCCCCTCTTAAAATAAGCTTGCAGACCTCTTTAAACTATTTGATTGCTAATTACCACAAACACCCAATTAGAGGATAATAAAAATACCATGTGCCAGTTACCTTCTTACAGAGCCTGCTCTGTCTTTCCTGACCTTCTTGCTGCCAGGCAGGGCCCCACACTATCTCTGCAGGACAGAGGAGGGGCTTCTGGTGCCACGGCCCTGCGTTCCCTGGGTCTGGGTCTTAGTTTCCTCTTCTCTTTTCTGTCTTTTGGGAAATGTTTTCTTCTCCTTATTTGCTTTGTGCTATCATGCATTAGTTATTGTTTTAGGACTAATCCTGCAGGTCTGAGGGATGTTAGAAGGTGGCTGGAAGGCCCAAAGTCCTGCTAGTGTATACCTATGTCACTGCCCCTCATTTGCTGACCGCAGCATGGACATGTGTGGGTGGAGACCATGGAGGGGTTTCTCAGTGTCTATGGGACCATTCAGCTGGCCCTGCTGTGAGCTCTGAAGCTGCCTCCTAGTCTCCTCCCTAGGATGGGCTCGCCTGCCCTGGAGAGGACTGGCTACACACAAATGACACCAAGCAGAGAGAGATAATGAGACAGGATGTTTCACCAGACACTTCTTCCAGACAGCAGAACTCCAGAGACCCAAGAGGAGACTATTTCCTTTGGAAAAGAAGACCCTGGAGGTGGTCTTTCCTGTCTGCACAGGGGACAGCCACAAAGAGTAGCAGTGTTGGGTACCTGGGTGAGGGGGTGGGAGAGCCATTCTAGGGGCTCAGCCCTATGGGCTCTGGAGCTAGAAGCTTGGTACCTGAAACCTCTTCATTTCCATGACACGCTCCAGTGAGACAGAGCAGTCTGTCCAGTACACAGTCCACTCTTCATCCTCCCCCACCTCCTTCAAGCCACACATTTGCGCTGCCCGACGCACTGTAGAGACAGAGGGGTCAGTGGTGCCAGCCTTGGCATTGGCACAAGCTCTGGAACTGTATGGATGGGTCTGGCAAGGTACAGATGTGACTGAAGAGCAGATTGAAGAGGGAGGTCTTCTCACCTCAGCTCCTCACTTTAGTTACCATGTGGCAATTTCAAGTTCATGGGGCTGTCAGGCCCCTTTCAAAATAGGAGGCACAGAAAACTCAAGTTGAGCCCTCAGCTCTTGTCAGTCAGGACTGCCTACAGCCCAGAGAGCTGACCAGGTAGGCGGGGTCACACTGGCACCTTGCACTCTCAGTGGTCCCGTGCATGGATGCCAGAGGGGATGATAGGAAGGGATGAGGAGATGACTAACCCAGTTGACAAGTTTTTAAAAAAACTGTTGAAGCCCCTTCAAAGGTTCCTTGAAAAATCTATTTAACCTTGTCTCATCTCTGATAAAATCTGGGATAAGTGGGGCATTGGTGGCTCTTGGATACCCTCTGTACCACTGAGACTGCCTGGAACAACAGTGTCATGGCTGCTAGTAGTGGAGCCCAAGGACACCCAGGAAGCTCAGCATAGATTATAGGTCAACCTGACAAGACCCAGGGGTTGGAGCCTGGCTGGAGGCCCATCCCCAGAGGAAGAGTGACAGCTGTAGGTGCCCTCTTGCTCATGGCAGTGCAAGTGACTGGCTGGGCGCTTACCACTCTCATACTTGCAGTTGGTCAGGTTGATGGCCAGGGGTCTGGAATGGAGGAAGAGCATAAATCAGGCAGAGTGGGAGGGAAGGACGGCACTGCTGAAGACATAGCCAACAAATTCACTGCACAATTCAGTTTCTCTAGAATCCACTT
>NW_003852672.1:119384-120418 GCF_000181295.1 Otolemur garnettii | reverse complement strand
GAAATTCCAAACTGAGCCAGCCCAAATGGTTCTGAATTTTGTTTTCATTTTATCAAAAAGTTAATGTTAGGTGGCGCCTGTGGCTCAGTGGGTAAGGCACTGGCTCCATGTACCAAGGGTGGCGGGTTCTAACCTGGCCCCAGCCAAACTGCAACAAAAAATAGCCAGGCGTTGTGAAGGGCACCTGTAGTCCCAGCTACTTGGGAGGCTGAGGCAAGAGAATTGCCTAAGCCCAGAAGTTGGAGGTCGCTGGGAGCTGTGACGCTAAGGCACTCTACTGAGGGTGATAAAGTGAGACTCTGTCTCTAACAACAACAAAAAAAGGTTAATGTTGATCCAGCATTTCCTTTTCTCTTTTCACTGGCTAAAGGGAAGACCTTAGATCCCAGGCCCCAAGTACTGAAAAAAGGCCCGGAGGTGACTGACTGGGGGCTTCCAGTTGAGGGCATTCTGGGAATGGTTACCTGCGTTTCCGCCTTCTCTTTCTCCTCCCAACTTCTAAGTCATCTGGGGCTGTGATTTTCTTTGGAATTTTCGTGGCTATAATGGATAAGGGACTCTTATTTTCAAATGCTGCATAGCCAGCCTTTGAGAACGCCTGCTGTGGGGGGCTGGATGGGACCGTAGCTTCCTCTTTAGTGCACTCCTCCTCAGATTCCTCTTCCTCAACATACTCCTCCTCTGATTCACTGGTCTTACAGGTACTCGGTTCCATCCTCCTTGATTCTAGTGAGGACGTGGAAAGGAATGTCAGCCTACCTCCAGGCCAGAGGAAAAAGCCCACCCCAGGGCCTGGATTCCTGCGTTTGAGGAAATGATGCCTCCCCTGCAGAACAAAACCGCCTGCTGCGGAGTACGATGTATCCAAGCAGTGGGGTGGGTGGGATGCCCAGTTATCTCAAGGTCTCATGGGGCAGTGCATGCCAGGAGTGAGTAGACACAGCCGCAGAAGCATGGCCGAGGCAGGAGGGTGCCTGGGAGCGCCAGGTGACCTTTGCTTTGAAATGCGTGCACAGGCTCGGCGCCTATAGCTC
>NW_003852672.1:116707-118293 GCF_000181295.1 Otolemur garnettii | reverse complement strand
CCTTGCCCAGGAGGGGAGTAGGGAGTTTACATTAGCCTTTTCATTTCCAAATGAAGTTACATTAATCTCTTCATTCCCAAATGGAGTTACATTAACCTTTTCAGCAGCCGAAAACCTTATATTCCCTTCCCGTTGCCCCGCCCTTCCCTAGATTGTTGTGCATTCTTTCCAAAAGTCGAGAATTTTTTAAAACTCCGCGGGATGCGGGACAAATTGTTAAAAATCAGGACGTCTGGTCACCTTATACTTGTTGTCCTCCGGCGTCGAGCCTATTTGAACCACCGCGCCCACCCCACGCTGGCCTGAACCTGCTGGCCAAGGAATTTGGCTAAGCCCATGCTCAAATCAGTCTTTCCTAGCTCCTGTGAGCAACCCTGATAAGATCACGCCTTCTAGGTTCTGACGGCAGAGGCGGGGACAGCGCCATTCACTGACAACAGCAGAATCCGCGGTCTCAGGGCGCCTTCCCTGCCGCCTCCTTCTCCTGGCATCCTCACTTACTTCGTCCTACTTCTGCTCGCCACCTCCACCCAATTCAGCCCAACCTGACACTCTAGTAGGACTGCCTGATTACATTCTTCACTCCGTCGGTCCATCCCATTGAAGCCTGAGTACTCTGCCTTAAAATTCAAATCTGCTACTCTGCAATTTATCCTCATTTATTCATTAATTTTATTTATTTAGTTTTTTGAGACAGTCTCACTTTGTCACCCTTGGTGGAGTGCTATGGCATCATAGCTCATAGCAACATCAGACTCTTGAGTTCAAGTGATCCTCTTGCCTCAGCCTCCAAAGTAGCTGGGACTACAGGGGCCCACGACAACGCTCAGCTACTTTGAGAGACAGGGTCTCACTCTTTCTCAGGCTGGTCTAGGATTCCTAAACTCAAGTAATCCACCTGCCTCAGCCTCCCAGAGTGCTGGGATTATAGGCATGAGCCACTGCATCCTGCCCTACTCTGCAATTTAGGATTCTTCCAGGTTTGCCATTAGATTAACTCCAAACACCCTTAGCACATGAGGCCCTGCTCACAGCAAGCAAAGAAGTGGGAAGCCGTTGTCTGTGTCATATTCCTACTATGCTCAAAGCCCAGGGCTGTGAGTACAAGTGTCCCCTACATGGCCCATGCTCAAGCTTAGAAAAGGCTTCACTCCAAATCCTCTTCATTGGGGATCAGGTGTGGTGGCTCAAGCATGTAATCCTGGCACTCTGGGAGGCCAAGGCAGGTGGATTGCTTAAGCTAAAGAGTTTGACACTAACCTGAGCAAGAGCAAGACCCTGTCTTTACTAAAAATAGAAAAAACTAGCTGTGGCTTGGTGTCTGTAGCACAGTGGTTGCACTGCCAGGCACATACACTGAGGCTGGCGGGTTCGAATTCAGCCTCAGCCAGCTAAACAACAATGAAACTTCAACAACAACAAAAAAATAGCTGGGCATTGTGGTGGGCATCTGTAGTCTCAGCTACTTGGGAGGCTGAGGCAAGAGAATCTCTTAAGTCCATGAGTTTGAGGTTGCTGTGAGCTGTGATGCCACAACACTCTACTGGGGGCAAAATAGTGAAACTCTGTCTCAAAAAAAAAAAAAA
>NW_003852672.1:113138-116591 GCF_000181295.1 Otolemur garnettii | reverse complement strand
TACTCTGGAGGCTGAGGCAGGAGGATCACTTGAGCCCAGGAGTTTGTTGTTCTAAGCTAGGCTGATACCATGGCACTTTAACCAGGGCGCCATGGCACTCCACCCCAGGCGACAGAGTAAGACTGTGTCTCAAAACGAACAAAAAACAAATCCCCCTGGCTCGGCACCCTGTAGCACAGTGGTTACAGTGCCAGCCACATACATCGAAGGTGGTGGGTTCAAACCTGGCCCAGGCCAGCTAAAACAACAGCTTAACAACTGCAACAGAAAAATAGCCAGGTGTTGTGGCAGGCACCTATAGTTCCAGATACTTGGGAGGCTGAGGCAAGAGAATTGCCTAAGCCCAAGAGCTGGAGGTTGCTGTGAGCTATGACACTACAGCACTCTACTTAGGGCAACATAGTGAGACTCTGTCTCAAAAAACAACAATAGCTAGGTGCCTGTGGCTCAAGTGTCTAAGGCACCAGCCACACACATCTGAGCTGGCGGGTTTGAACCCAGCCTGGGCCCACCAAATAACAATGACGGCTGCAACAACAACAACAAAAAAATAGCTGGGTGTTGTGGCAGGTGCCTGTAATCCCAGCTACTTGGGAAGCGGAGATAGGAAAATCTCTTGAGCCCAGGAGTTGGAGGTTGCTGTGAACTGTGATGCCACAGCACTCTACCCAGGGTGACAGTTTAAGGCTCTGTCTCAAAAAACAACAACAACAAATCCCCTTCTCAAAGATTTACAAAGCATGTAAATAGCTGAGAAGTACCACCATAAAAAAAATCCACTTGACTTTTCTCCTCCTTTTTTGTAAAACATTTGGGTCAGGGAAGGGAGAAACAGAAAATTCTGGTATCTGGCTCATTACCTTGGACACCATAGTGAGACTCTGTCTCAAAAAACAACAGCTCAGAGATGTTGTTAGAGATGAGGTCTTGCTATGTTGTAATTTTTTTTTTTTTTAATTAGCTGGGCATGGGAGGTGCATGCCTGTACTTGTAGCTTCTGCTGAGCCTGAAGTGGGGTGAATTGCTTGAGCCAGGTTCAGGGTTACAGTGAACTATGATTGCCACCACTGTATTCCAGCCTGGGTGACAGAGTGAGGCCTCTTATATAAAAACAACATCGGAGCGGCGCTTGTGGCTCAAAAGGGGAGGGCACCAGTCCCATATGCCAGAGGAGGTGGGTTCAAACCCAGCCCTGGCCAAAAAACTCCAAAAAACTCCAAAACAAACAAACAAACAAAACAACATCCACTTAGCTGTAATGGTCACCTGAACTTCCTTCAAAAAGCAAACCAGTAAAATAAAGTGTGTTATTGGTGCCCATATATGCAAAAGCTTGCAGAAGGAATCATTAAGTGAAAATGACTACAATTTGCCAAAAACATGAGGGTGACCAAACATTTCTGATAGAATGTTAAACTGTTTAAACTGTTTTTCTTTCTTTCCTTTTCTTTTCTTTTTTTTTTTTTGAGACACCCTTGGTAGAGTGCCCTTTTTTGGTCACCCTTGGTAGAGTGCCATGGTGTCTTAGCTCACAGCAACCTCAAACTCTTGGGTTCAAGCAATCCTCTTGCCTCAGTCTGCTAAGTAGCTGGGATTGGCATGGCTGTAAACTTTTTTTTCTTGTTTGTTTGTTTTTAAGACAGTGACTCAAGCTGTCACCCTGGATAGAGTGCTGTGGCATCATATCTCACAGCAACCTCCAACTCAGGCTCAAGCAATCCTCTTGCCTCAGTTTTTCTATTTTTAGTAGAGATGGGATCTCGCTTTTTGCTCAGGGTGGTCTCAAACTCATGAGCTCAAGCAACCCACCTACCTCGGCCTCCCAGAGTGCTAAGATTACAGGTGTAAACCATCTCACCTGGCCACTGTAAACTGTTTCTCTTATAAAGTTAGGCAGATGGGTGAGGTGGCTCACATCTGTAATCCCAGCACACTGGGAGGCTGAGGAGGGAGATCTTTTGAACTCCAGAGTTTGAGACCAGCTGGGACAACATAGCAAGACCTCATCTCTAAAAAAAATTTTTTTTAGCTGGGCATGGTGACTCACATCCTTATTCTCTGGGAGGACCAGGCAGGTGGACTGCTCGAGCTCAGGAGTTCAAGACCAGTTTGAGCAAGAGTGAGAGACCCCCATCTCTAAAGATAGCCGGGTGCTGAGGCTGGCACGTATAGTACCAGCTACTTGGGAGGCTGAGGCAAGAGGATCACTTGAGCCTAAGAATTTGAGGTTGCTATGAGCTATCATGTCATAGCACTCTACTAAGGGCAACAAAGTGAGATTCTGTCTCAAAAAAAATTTTTTTTTAATTAGCTGGGCATGGGAGGTGCATGCCTGTACTTGCAGCTTCTGCTGAGCCTGAAGTGGGGTGAACTGCTTGAGCCCAGTTCAGGGTTACAGTGAACTATGATTGCCACCACTGTATTCCAGCCTAGGTGACAGAGTGAGGCCTCTTATATAAAAAAAAAAATGTTTTTTAAAGGATTATGGGTGCATGCTTGTTTTATCCTAATAAGACTTTGAGGTCAGGTGTGGTGGCTTACGTCTGCAGTCCTAACACTCTGGGAAGCTGAGGTGGGTCGATTGCCTGAGCTCAAAGGTTCGAGATCAGCCTGAGCCAGAATGAGACCTCATCTCTAAAAATAGCCAGGCGTTGTGGCAGGCACCTATAGTCCCAGCTACATGGGAGGCTGAGGCAAAAGAATTCGCTTGAGTCCAAGAGTTGGAGGTTGCTGTGAGCTGTGTCACCATGGCAGAGGGCATAAAAGTGAAACTGTCTCAAAAAAAAAAAAAAGACTTTGTAACATTTTTGGAATATAAAAAAGCTCTGACTAAAACTCTAGTTTTGAGAGGGTGTCTTGGCTCACACTTGTAATCCTAGCACTCTGGGAGCCCAAGGTGGGAGGATTGCTTGAGCTCAGGAGTGCCAGACCAGCCTTAGCAAGATCAAGACCCCATCTCTGCCAAAAATGATAAAAATTAGACAGATGTTGTGGCAAGTGCCCCAGTCTCAGCTACTTGGGAAACTGAGGCAGGAGGATCGCTTAAACCTAGGTTGCTGTGACCTAGGCGGAGACCAAGGCTCTCTAGCCTGTGTGACAAGTGAGTCTCTGTCTCCAAAAAAACCCCTAAAAAAACAACTCTTAAGTTTCATGTAGATCTGGACAAAGAGAGCTTAGGCAGAGCCAAGGCCTACATTGAGAGATGGAGATTTTGTGGAGAGAGCCCTCTTAGCTAGCAGCAGCACCCACCTCTGTGACCCTCTGTGACACGCCCCAACTCCCCACCCCCGTTAGCAGTGACTCTCATGCCCTCTGGATGTTTGGAACAGGAGTGGTGGCAATGGTCATCTCTGTTGAGAGCTAGACCCAAGGATTCTTTTACTTTGGCTGTACAACAAATCAACAGAGCATGAAGGAAAGTGGGAGTTAACAAATAATGCTCTTTTTTTTTTT
>NW_003852672.1:110454-112585 GCF_000181295.1 Otolemur garnettii | reverse complement strand
AACTGGCCATGGGAGCTGCTGATTGGAGAGGCAGTCATAGTATGCATGGTCCCAGACCAGTTTCTGTGTCTGCCTGTTCTGCAGTCCCAACTCCAGCTGGCCAACTTCCCACATGGCACTAAATCTATTAGAATCTCCACCTCTTCATTTGTTGAATGGGGTAGTAAGAGGCCCAGGACCTTGTTTTCACATAAGAGGATGTGGGTGAAGAACATTCAATTCAGGATTGGGTTGGAGTAGAGTTCAGGGTGGACAGGGAGGGAATGAAGTAGGACATTTGGATGGAGCAGGGACAAACATAAGGGAAAAATGCAGAAATAAAGCTCAGTGGTAAGCAAGGGGAGAGCAGGCAGAGAGGCTGAGAATAGGGGAGGTAGCAACTCAAGGCTAGAAGCACGTGAACTATCACTTTGCTAACATGTGATACCAACGCAAAATCCATAAATAATGTCGGGAGTCTGTAATTCTCACACACATTGCCTTTTTTAATATCCCTGGGGCTTGTCCAAGAAGGTGGGAAGCAGCAGATACATCCACGAAGTGTCATTCATTAGATTTATTCCAAGCTATCTCCCCCTTTAAAAGACCATTTATCTGTTCTTTATCCTTCCCCTTAGGTGGAGATAAGTGAGAAGGCAGTGATGAAAATTAATGCCCACAGACCATGATGAACAGCCCTCTGTAAAGGGACTTATCAGTTAGAAAATAAGTATATGTAGGGATTACTGCTTTTCCAGGGACATCAGGGCCACCAGTGCTGCCTGTACCTCTTCTGCTTGGGCAGGGGGCAGCAGAGACTCCTGAATGAGGGCCACAGCAGCTGCCTCTGTCAGACTGCTGAAGTCCTGGGGTGTTTTGACTGGGAGGTGTCCTGCCAGCTCACAGAGGGCAACATTGAAAGCCTCACCTTCCTTCATCCCAAAGCTGGACTTCCGGGCCCAAAGAATTACCCGGACCCCTGTGAGGACAGAGGAAGGCAATGTATTTCCAGGTGGGGCTCCCCGGGTCACAAACAAGTTATGTGCAATCTCATGGTCAGTCAGGTAGTCAGTGGCCCAACATACCCTGCTTATGAAGGCTTCCAAGTCAGGACCTGGCCCACTAATGTAAAAGAGGAAGCCGGGAGCTGGGAGGGCCCGGATGAGATGCAAATGGCCCCTAGGGTCCAGGGGCTCACTTGGAGCCCCCTCCACAGGCAGTCTGTGGCCTAGGTAATAGCCATGCAGGTGGAGGTGGTTCACAGAGGCTAAGCCACCCAGGCTGTTGAAGCCAACGCGGAAGCCTGGGTGTAGGCTCAGCAGCACAGCCTCCACCCCAGCCTGCAGTGCGCTCGGCAGCAGGCGCTGTGGAAGCCCACGGGCAGGCTCAGGCACCAGCAACACGTGGCCCCACTCCAGGGGGCTGACGTTGATAACCACGAGGATGTCCTCTTGCTGGAGAGCATTGGGGAGATCAGGCTCCCGGTGCAAACGGAAGAGGACTTCTCCTGGCCGGATCTTGTTGAAGTTAAACTGCTCAGGGTCAAATGCCTGACTCATGCTCTTGATGTGCTGGGGCTGCCGCCTCTGTACACCACGTTCCACGTTCAACTGAGCCACAAAACCCACAGCCCCGGGGAGGGTTTGGGTCTGCAGCTCCCCTAGGCAATAGCGGAACAGCCCCAGCTCCATCCGCTGCCTCCAGGCAGAGCAGAGTGCAGAGTCAAAGCGAGACAGGGGCAGAGTGTCCAGGTCACAGGGTGCTTTCCTTGGCCATTGAACCCCTTCCACCACGAGGTCCTTCTGCCCATAGACAAAGTCAGGAGCGCTTTGCCCTTCCCAGTCCTTGCTGTCAGGAGGCAGCAAATAGGAAGTTTCATTTGGATCACGTGGAAGAGCCATGTACCTGACCTGAAATAATGGTAAGAAATGAAAAATACCTGACAGTAACCTGCTTACAAAGAGTTCTGTTTTCAAATAACCCTTTACTTTTGTATGTATGCCTTTGGTAAAATATTTATTTATTTATTTATTTATTTTTAGATGGAGCCTCAAGCTATCCCCTTGGGTAGAGTGCCATGGCATCACGCTCACAGCAACCTCCAACTCCTGGGCTCAAGTGAGTCTCCTGCCTCAGCCTCCCAAGTAGCTGG
>NW_003852672.1:108532-109512 GCF_000181295.1 Otolemur garnettii | reverse complement strand
GCCACCTTAGGTGTACGTGGCTGGCGCCCTAGCCGGTTGAGCTATAGGCGCTGAGCCTCTCAATTTTTTTTTAATGAAAGTTATAAATACTGGTTGAGGGAACTTTCTTTCCTTTCTCCCTTTCTTTTTTTTTTTGCAGTTTTTGGCCAGGGTTGGGTTTGAACCCGCCACCTCTGGCATATGGGGGCAGCACCCTACTCCTTTAAGCCACAGGCACTGCCCCTTCTTTCTCCCTTTCTTTCTTTCTTTCTTTCTTTCTTTCAAGAGATATGGTCTCACTCTTTCTCAGGCTGGTCTGGAACTCCTGAGCTCAAGCAACCCACCTTGGCCTCCCAGAGTATTAGGATTACTGGTGTGAGCCACTACTCCCAGTCCTATAGGAATAGCTTTTCAACTGACCTGGAGTGATTACAAATGACCTTGCATGAAACCATTTGGGTAAGGATGACCCAATGTGTGCACAAGTACCCAGGGACACTGAGAAATAAGTAAGTACCTTCCTTCACCTCCCACTGGCCTTCTGGAGCCCTAGGCCCAGAGGTGTTAGGGAAAGGGGCTGTTGGCCCAGATAGGAGTTCAAAGGGAGGTTATCACCTCAGTTGAGTCACTTCAATTCCAGTTTGGGTTTTCTCAACTCTTCTGGTCCAGAAACTTCATAAAATAAAATAGAAAGGAAATGTAGGCTCGTCACCTGTAGCTCAGCAGCTAGGGTGCCAGCCATATACACCAGAGCTGGCAGGTTCGAATCTAGTCTGGGCCTGCCAGACAACAAAGACAACTACAATCAAAAAATAGCTGGGCATTGTGGTGGGTGCCTATAGACCCAGATACTTGGGAGGCTGAGGCAAGAGGATCGCTTGACCCCAAGAGTTTGAGGTTGCTGTAAGCTATGACGCCACAGCACTCTACCAAGGGTGACAAAGTGAGACTCTGTCTCAAAAAAAAAAAAAATGCAGCTTTACAGCTACTCATTTGTGACA
>NW_003852672.1:101025-107398 GCF_000181295.1 Otolemur garnettii | reverse complement strand
CCTACACACCTGTCACCTCCACTGTTCTGTGTCACATAGCTCTGTAGCCTCCACTTTGTGGAACGGAGTATTTCTACAGCAGTGGAATGCACATGTTAATACTGTGAATTCTTCCAGTACATGCTATCAAGGAGAAGTACTGGGTTCTTGAGTGTAAAGGAGATTCCTAATCTAAGCCAGGGAGTCAGGAAAGCCTTCTCCGAGGATAAAACAGAAGAGGTGTATAGATGCCAGGCCTGGTGGCTCATACCTATCATCCCAGTATTCTGGGAGGCCGAAGTAGGTGGATTGCTTGAGCTGAGGAGTTCAAGACCAGCCTGAACAAGAGCTGGTCTTGAACTCCTAAAAAGTAGCCATGTTGACAGGCACCTGCAGTCCCAGTACTTGGGAGGCTGAGGTTGCTGTGAGCTATGATGATGCCATGGCACTCTACTGAGGGTGACAGAGTGAGAGTCTGTCTAAAAAATTAAAAAGAAGAGTTGTTTGGGTAGATATTTAGGATTCTGGTTCTTCTAGGGGAAAGGACAAAAGGTGGCCCAGCTCCCATCTTGGTGCTGCTTCACCTTAATCCTGCTGGAGAAAGACCACCCACACCTGGGGAGGAGGGATCGCCCTATCAATCTACCAATCAGAACTTAGTGTGCCAACTGCAAAATGTTCAGGGGACTCTCCAGCCCACAGTAGAGCCTGGAAGGTGACCTAGAACAACATAAAGCTGTTATGTCATTAGCTTAAATCTGCACTGTGGCTCACAGTCCCCCATCATGGGCATTCAGAGAGGCTCATGGGAGGTCCACATGCACAGTAAGACTCTGTGGTTCCGAGGTGACCAATCCAGACAGTATAAAACAGAATCCCACTCCATGACCAAGGCCTTTTTGATGTAACAAAGGAGGCCCATATGTTTTCTATGGTGAACATATCTTGCTCTTGCTCTGTGAACTTATCTTTCTCTTCCTCAATAAACTTTGTTTCACATTTGCCTTGGTTTTGGTGGGTCTGGATATTCTTCACCCAAGAACACATCAAGAGCCTAGAACACAGACAGCTGCCTGGAATCCTAACAGAGGAACTGAGAGCCTATACTAGCTGAAACATAGAGGGCCAACAGGAGAGGGCAGAGAGAGGGAGGAAGTCCAGTTTACAGAGGGCCAGGATTTGGGTTTTTAACCATTTTATGGGTTTAAACTGTGACTGACATGTTTAGACTTTACAAAGATCAACAAATGGAATGAATTGGCAGGATTAATAACCCCACCTCTCTTCTCCCTACTCCTAGTAGCTTGGAATCCTCACCTTTTGGAGAAGTATAGGTTCATTTATTTGCCATGCATTGGATACTATTTATTGAGACCATACTATGTAGCAAGCTCTGTACTACAGGTTAAGGGGGCACAAGAGCAAACAGGTCAGTCCTAGCATGCAGCGTGAGGATGGGGTAGGATAAAAGGGCAGCATGTCAGGTCACCTGCAACGATGAGAAAAGCACTGGGCAGCTTTGAAAAGGGCGTTGGGCTAGGCAGACCACTTTCTAAATGCCTGAGCCCAGACAAGACACTAAAACCGCTGGACTCAGGTATTTTCCTTCGTAAAATAGGAACCTACCTTTCCGTGATGTTGCAAGAATCGAAGGTAACTATGCACAGTGCTCGACATTCAGTGGATCTTCAGTAAACAGCTTCAGGAGGCAGCAAAGTCATGGCTTCTTCTAGAAAGGTGCCGTGGTGGCTGCAAAACTTGAGGCGAATGCCGGTGACAACGTCTAAAAAAGCCCTCGCTAGGCAAAGGGGCAGCTGACCGCTCCCACCCACTCAGAGAGTGTCGAGGCTTCCCGGAAATCCTGGCTCTAGGGACTTTCCGTATGCCCCTCATGGGACCCCGCCCAGTATTGTCGCCGCCACCACCTACTACAGATGAAGCGGATACACCGCGCGACTTCACCGCAGTTGATACCGGAGCGAAAACGCGGCCGCGGCGCCTTAGCGCATGCGCAGCATGCATACCCCGCCCACTCGAGGCGGGGCCGTGAGGCCTGGCTCCGCCCCGGTGCGTCAGGCCCCGCCTCGGGCCCGCCTCCGACCCTGGGACCCGGGGAGTCAGGCCTGGCCGGCGACGCCCGCTGGGAGGGCCCGGGCACTTTGAGGGTGGACGGGCGGGGCAGTGGCCCCAGGGGCGGTTGCCGCGGGGACCGGGTGGTGACGCGGCCCGAAGGCGGAAGTGAGAAACTCCCGAGGCGAGTTGGCTGAGCTGTGCGCGCGACGCGGCGATGGGGAGCTCGGGCAGTCGTCTGTCCAAGGAGCTGCTGGCCGAGTATCAGGTGCGCGGGACGCCGGGCCCGGAGGCTCGCGTGCGGGCCTGCGCGGGAGTGGGGTCCCGGGGCGGGTGAGGCGGTCGCGGCCTTCACGCGGGCCGCTGACCCCCTTCTGGCTTCGCTTCCCAGGACCTGACGTTCCTGACCAAGCAGGAGATCCTGCTGTGAGTGCCACGGAACCCGCCCGATCCTCTGCGAACGGCTGGGGGCGCGGCCCTGGTGCATTGGCAGCCTGAGCCCGCCCTGCTCCGAGGGAGGGCAGGCCGCCTGGGTCTGCGGGGAACCAAGACGGGAAGCTGGGGGCCCGGGCTGCGCCTCCTGACCACGCCTCTCCCTCCACTTCGCTTTGCACAGCAGGGGCCCCTTTCGCAGGCGTCGGGGAAGGCGGGCGCTCTGCGACCCTGAGCTTGCCGTGCTGTCCTGCCCGGCAGGGCTGCTATGGCTCTTGTTGGACTTTGTCCACCGGCAAAACACAGAGGCCTTGGGGCATCTTGGCTTCTTCCTCTAACTGCATCTGAACGATGCAGTAACCGTTAACGCTCTTGTTAAGGGGTCGTCCCATTACCTAATTCAGCCCTCAGGAGGGAGGTGTACGACAGTGAAACAGGTGCAGAGGGGTTTGGTGCCTGGCCTGAGTAAATGAACTTGAACTTGGGCTAGAACCCGCCCCCACCCCGCCCCGCCTTCCCTGGCCAGCTTTGTGCAGGCTGGGACACTTGAGTGAGGAGATTCTGGGCTTTTAGCAAAGATAATTTCAACGGGAAGGTGGTGGGGCAGAGTAGTAGTTCGGGGTGGGTGCTTTGAGAAGTTGAGACTCTTGGGGTGAAAGTGAGAATCAGATTTTTCTCCCTGTTTTTCAGGGCCAACTTCTGGCTCCTTCCACAATCTCTTCATCTCTCCTCCCCATCTCTAGAATCAGTGCCCAGCACATAGCAGGCTCTCAGTAAATATCAATTGGCAAGAATGGCCTCCCAGCCTGTACTGGCTTGCGATATACCTTGCTTTGGCTCACTGTTGACTGGTAGCAGGCAAGAAGTGGGGTCAGGGCACCCAGACCATCAGCTTGAGAGCGCCAAGTTCCCTTCTCTTTGCCAGAGCCCACAAGCGCTTTTGCGAGCTGCTTCCCCAGGAACAACGAAGCGTGGAGGAGTCACTGCGTGCACAAGTGTCCTTCCAGCAGATCCTCAGCCTTCCAGAGCTCAAGGTACAAGCAAGCCCTCTCCCCCTCCACACACCTTCCCTCTGGCTCTCTGCTATTGGCCTAAAAATCATGGGATCAGGGGGGCACCTGTGGCTCAGGAGGTAGGGCGCTGGCCCCATATACCGAGGGTGGTGGGTTTGAACTTGGCCCAGGCCAAACTGCAACAACAACAAAAAAATAGCTGGGTGTTGTGGCAGGTGCCTGTAGTCTAAGCTACTTGGGAGGCTGAGGCAAGAAAATCACCTAAGCCCAGGAGTTAGAGGTTGCTGTGAGCTATGATGCCACAGTACTCTACCAAGGGTGACAGAGTGAAACTCTGTCTCAAAAAAAAAAAAAAAATCATGGGATCACTGGTCTGCATTTTGGTCTTTTTTCTATCTAGCTGTAATTTCCTGAGGGAAAGAGCTTTACCAAAACTACCCAGCAGAATTATTTGTTTTTTTGAGACAGAGCCTCAAGGTGTCACCCTGGATAGAGTACTGTGGCATCATAGCTCACAGCAACCTCCAACTCTTGGGTCAAGCAATCCTCTTGCCTCAGTTTTTCTATTCTTAGTAGAGAGGGGGTCTTGCTTTTGTTTAGGTTGGTCTTGAACTTGTGAGCTCAATCACCCACCCACCTCAGCCTCCCAGAGTGCTAGGATTATAGGCGTGAGCCACAGTGCCCAGCTCAACAGAATTACTTAGAATGGTGCTTTTCATGTTCTTTTTTTTTATTTTTGTAGAGACTGAGTTTTGCTTTATTGCCCTTGGTAGAGTGCTGTGGCATCAACACAGCTCACAGCAACCTCCAACTCCTGGGCTTAAGGCGATTCTCCTGCCTCAGCCTCCTGAGTAACTGTAACCATAGGCACCTGCCACAATGCCTGGCTACTTTTTTGTTGCAGTTTGGCCGGGGCGGGGTTTGAACCCACCACCCTCGGTATATGGGGCTGGTGCCCTACCTACTGAGCCACAGGTGCCGTCCGCTTTTCATATTCTTGGAAATTCAAAGAAGTTTTGTCATTTAAGATAAGTTGAGCTATCTTATTAAAGTTTGAGAAATGATTCCAGAAGCTGACAGCCACTCCCTAGGGCTGCTGTGAGCTGTGGGAAGGATCCGGGCCTATAAGACAATTGTTAAATGTTTGTGTTTTAAAATAACCAGCCCATCTTGTTCCCTTTGTTTATAATGCTTTCCTTTTCCTTCTCTGCCCCTGCTTAGGTTGTATGTATTCTGACTCCTAGAAAGCCTTCCTGTCTCCTCCCAGCCGAGGCAGTTTGCCCTCCTATGTCCCCAGAGCCCCCATGTTGGCCCCAGAGCACTGCTCATTCTCCCCACAAGCCTCAGTGCTCTGGTGCTGGCACTGTGACTGCTCTCTCGTTTCCAGTAGGGTTTGATGAGAGTGTGACCTGGGCCATCCCTGTGTTCACAGAAGGTTCTTTCACTAGGCCAACCCCTTCAAAGTGCGGATCTGCAGGGTCTTCTCCACGTCCCCAGCCAGAGACAGCCTGAGCTTTGAGGACTTCCTGGACCTCCTCAGTGTGTTCAGTGACACAGCAACTCCCGACATCAAGTCCCACTATGCCTTCCGCATCTTCGGTAAGGAGCAGGAAAACCAATGGGAACACTATCCCTTCCCATGGGGGCTTTGTGGTGGCTCTGATTGGGAAATGGTACCATTGGAGGAACCTGCTGTCCCTCCTAACCACATTTTTTGGCTGCGTCTGCTCTAGACTTTGATGATGATGGAACCCTGAACAGAGAAGATCTGAGCCGGCTTGTGAACTGCCTTACCGGGGAGGGCGAGGACACTCAGCTTAGTGCCTCAGAGATGAAGCAGCTCATAGACAACGTGAGCAGTGGAGCCTGGTGGGGCCACATGGGGTGGGGGTGGGGGTGGGGGGTTCTGGCCTGAAGCTCTCCCTTTCGCAGATCCTGGAAGAGTCTGACATAGACAGGGATGGGACCATCAATCTCTCCGAGTTCCAACATGTCATCTCCCGTTCACCAGACTTTGCCAGGTATGACAGGAGTCCCCATCTGTTCTTTGGGGTCTGGGACATTATTACAGAGATAATAGCAGGGTGGGAAAAAGCCTAGCTTCCTCTGCATGTCTTGGATAGCTTTCCTTCCAGAGGGGACTGACACAGATGGGACATAGCCCATTCCAAAGGGTCTAAGGGACAGGGATATAAGTTTGGGTTTAACCCCAACCCACATTTTTTGTTCAGCTCCTTTAAGATTGTCCTGTGACAGCAGCACCACTGTGTCCCAGAATCCTGTCCAAGAACCTTTCCACTGCTGAGCTGTGGCCAAGGTTATGCCTATGTTGCCAGAGCCGGTCACGCTGGCCCAGCCTGGAGCTGGCACTGCGCAGAACCGCCTCAGGCAGGGAGGGCCCTCCTTGTGGGCTTCTCTCTTCTATCAGCCACTGTCATAGCTGTTTGTTTCTACTAATCAACAATAAAGATTTAGAAGTTTTGACCCTGTGTGTGACACCAGAAAACACTAGTATAAGGCAAGATTGTATGTACTGCTAGGAGCCTTTGATCATACTGTGAATAAGGTGACATTTAAAAAAGGGCCAGGCTGGGAGCAATGGCTAAAGCCTGTAATCCCAGCACTCTGGGAGGCCGAGGTGGGTGGATTGTTTGACCTCAGGAGTTTGAGACTAGCCTGAGCAACAGCAAGACCCTGTCTCTACTAAAAATAGAAAACTAGCCAGTGTTGTGCTGGGACCACAGCTACTCTACTTGGGATGGTGGCTGAGGCAGGATGATGATGGCTTGAATTTGAGGTTGCTATGCACTAGGCTGATGCCATAGTACTCTAGCCCGGACAACAGAGTGAGGCTCTGTCTCAAAAAGATAAACAAGTAG
>NW_003852672.1:96347-99389 GCF_000181295.1 Otolemur garnettii | reverse complement strand
AAAATTAAAAGTTTTAAAAAAATTTTTTTAAAGTCCCCATCCCAGGGCAGTGCCTGTGGCTCAAAGTAGGGTGCCAGTCCCATATACTGGAGGTGGCGGGTTCAAACCCAGCCCCAGCGAAAAACTGCAAAACAAAAAAAGTCCCCATCCCATCCATGTCGCCACCCCTGCTGAAATGAACTTTGGAAGCAGAGTGAAGGGGGTGAACAGAATGAATCACCTGTACCTGCCTGTCAGTGGGTTCAACTTCTGTCCTACCCATCATGGGAAGAAGCCATCAGCCAGGTTGGGCTGACCGGGCTTATCTGCCCCTGCAAAGAGGAGGCTCAGAATCTTCCCTCCAGAATTCTGAGAACTAGACCAACTTCAAAGAATAACAGTTATGTTAAGGGCAGGCCCTGGTTAAACAATAATTTTTCAGATTTTATTAAAAAACAAAAAAGTAAAGTGCATCTTGTTAAAAAAATATAAAACCCACATAAATTCAGGGGCCCTGTGCTGGGCAGTGTTACTATCCCTTAGAGTGGAGGCAAAGGGTAAGGGGAACTAGGAAGGAGATAGGGTATAGTGAGTTCCCTGTGTCTTGAGTTCAAAAGATGAGGCCAGGGTGGCTGTAGGGAGAATGGACACAGGTTCTGATGCTGAGGTGGAGGAAGGCAGGTGGCAGTCTCCTTGAATCCTGAGGGAAAGCTGTATGCTATCATCAACTCTCCCCTGGGCTCACAATGTCCTCTAGCTCATGTGGCCACAGCCTGATACAGGCTGGAAGGGTCCGGGAGCTGGGCTGAGCCCAGGGTCTGGTGAGGGCTGCTGTGCCAGCCTAGCATGACTGGTCCCTGAGGTGGTGGCATGATGGCCACAACTATATCCTCAGCTGGCTAGCAAGGCTGGCCCCACTGAGCCTGGGCCAGCCCTTGGCTCTGAAGCTGGAAAAGGTGGCCCGAACAGCAGGATAGAACAGAAGGTTGGAGAGGCCAGTTGGTGAGGGGTTTCCAAGTGCCTTGAACACCACCTTACATAAGCCCCCAACATCCCTGGGTGTCACAAGGCTAGGAGGCTAAGAACTGGAGCGGCTGTGTATGTGGAGTTCTGTGCTATGTCTTTTCCTTCTTGCTCTGGTTTCACATTTTGAATTGTTTTTAAACAAAGGGCTCAGTTTACATAAGGACCAGTGTTCTGTCCCTTATCAGGCTCCAGCTGCAGCCAGGACCTTTGGGTCACAATGGCCTGGCTGGAGGAACCACCCTACTTGGCTGGAGAGCAGCAGGCCAGCTGGCATCACGCTGTGTTCCACGAAGGAGAGTGTGCAGGTCCAGCAGACCCCTCTGAGTATTTGAGCCCCAAAGTCAAGGCAGCCACTTCCAGAAGTCAACACTCACACCACAGAGTCACGGATCTCAGAGCCTAGGCGGACCCGGGGTCGGGGGCACACTGGGGATACCTCCACGAAGCTGTCCTGGATGCTGAGTGGCCTCTTCTCTGATTCAGTGAAGACTCGGGGCCCTGGGGAACTGTCCGACAGGGTCTGATAGCCCCGGTGGTCCAGTGGGGTGTTTGGGGGTCCTATGCCATTGAGGGGGCGGGTCTCAGGTGGCAGCACCACAGGACGGGATTTGGGGTGCACACTGGCACATTCACCCTGCTTTAGGAACACTTTCATGTTGTCACGGTGCCGGTAGAGGAAGAATAAAAAGAGAAGCACCACGGCAAGCCCAAACAGTGCACACATCACCAGGAACTCGTTCCAGTAGGACTTGTCTGCGCCCCAGCTGCCCTTGCCACTGGCTGGCGCGCTCACACGAGATGTATTGATGATGACGGGCACGCTGCCACCCTGGTCTGTTTGCTCCCCCCTGTCTTCCACCACCTCTGGGCAATACCTGGCCACTAGCTGCTGGAAGCCCTCCTCTAGCGACCAGCACTGAAATTCCCCCAGCACCTGCTGGCTGCCCACCAGCAACAGGTCCCCCGTGGGCAACACACGGCAGGATGCTGAGGCATTGACAGGGGCCCCGTTGTGGAGCCAGAGCCTCGTTGCCAGGTTGGAGAGGAGAGGGCAGGCCAAGGTGTTCACTGTGCTGGGCTGGAACTGGACTTGCTCACAAGGCTTCTCGCCTGTAAGCAGAAGAGGCGTGGGGTAGAGAGGGCTGACATCCATGGTAGCTCCAGGATCACCCGCCCCCAGTGGTATACTCCCACACTATGGAGGTGACTGAGGACTTCTGGGGATGCAGTGTGAGGAAGGCATTTATACCACCACTGCCAAGGGGAGCCTTCCAAGCAGACTTGGCTCCTACCTCCTCCCTCCACCCTTTGTGGGGACACCTCACCTGTTGGTACAAAAGACCGAGGCCTGACCAGAGAGGTATTGCAGAGGCCCTTGGCACTGGCTCCCTCGATGTCCTGGATCCATGGCCTGAGGACCAGAGAGAGTTCGGAGTAGACCAGGAAGCCCTGTGAGCCTCTACTCCCTCAACCTGAATGTTGAATGGGGCCTGGATAAGGGATCTGGTACACAGGAACTGGCCCAAAAGCCCAAAGTTGGGTGTGAGAGGCTTCCTGTACTGATTCCCCACCCCACAGAGTTTGAGTCAGTACCTCCCTTGTGTACACATCACTTCAAACAAAAGTCACTGCAGACCAGTGGCTCATGCCTGTAATTTGAGTACTTTAGGAGATGCAGGTGGGAGGATTGCTGTGGCCAGGAGTTCAAGCCCAACCTGAGCAAAAGTGAGACCCCATCTCTACTAAAAGCTGAAAAACTATCTGGGCATTGTGACAGGCACCTGTAGTCCCAGCTATTCTGGAGGCTGAGGCAGGAGCATCACTTGAGTGCAGAAGTTGGAGGCTGCTGTAAGCTATGATACCATAGCACTCCAGCCCAGGCAACAGACTCTGCCTCAAGAAACAACCACCCCCCCAAACGAATACTAACTCAATGTACTCAGGAAACAGAAAATCAAGCACAAAGGGAAAAAACACTACAGAAATCACACATAGCCTGTCATCCAGTTATCTTGACAGTTAACTTTTTTTTTTTTT
>NW_003852672.1:93153-94762 GCF_000181295.1 Otolemur garnettii | reverse complement strand
GGGCTGGGGATTCGAACCCGCCACCTTAGGTGTACGTGGCTGGCGCCTTAGCCAGTTGAGCTATAGGCGCCGAGCCCCCCATCCTGCTACTAAAGCCACTCACTGGTGCCCAGGAAGAGGACATCGTAGGTACGGTGCAGGCCAGGGACACGATGTACGGCCACACGCTGGTAGCGGGCCTGCAGCTGAAGCAATAGCAGGTGGCTGCGGACCTGCCCGTCCATCAGGAAGTGGTCCTTGAGGAAGTTCAGCACGCGGTCTGGGAGCTGCAGAGACGAGTTGATCTTCCTTTCCCGGACACTGTTGGTGATACACTACAGGAGAAAGTCACAGTGAGGCTAGCTCTGCAGGGCAGCTAGCATGAAAGGGGCAGTGCCATCTGTCCCCCGGGTAGCTCAGGCACATCCCCTAAGCCCTGTAGAGCTGGCTGGTCTGAAGGCCTATAGACAGAGCCCAGGGTGTGGAGAAGCCAGGGCTTAGAGGGCTTCCTCGCTGGGTCCCTGCCCACCCACCACTGTTGTGCACATATAGGCCTCGAGAACAGGGACCACACTTCCTTCTCCTTAGCACTCTTTTGCCATGCTCAGGATGTCCTGGCTGAGCAAAGTACACCAGAGCAGCAGACAGCAGGCTTTCTGCAGCCAGTTTCCATGCGACCTACAGTTTCATGAAGCTCTGAAATGGTGCCACGCTACCCGGATGTCTCTCAGGGCCCCCTTAGGTGTATGTGGCTGGCGCCTTAGCCACTTGAGCCACAGGCGCCGAGCCCAGACATTTAATTTATAGTCTGAGCCACAGTACTTGTGAGAGTAAGTAGAGGAACTAGCTAATAACTGTGCTCAAACAGTGAGTGGACAAGAGGCCCTGTGCTGGCCCACAGAGGCCTACGCAGGTGCTCTGCAGCTCAGTATCAAGATCAACAGGGGAAGGGGCCTTTGGCGGGGCTTACCTAGAGGCCAGCTCAGGCTGGTAGAGGCTGACATGCCTGCACCTGGAGCCACCCCATGCGCAGTAGGGGTCACGGGCGAGGAGGCAATCCCCACAGCTCTGGTACAGGCTGCAGTTGGCCACAGGCACCTGGACCACACCCGAGTATGAGGCAGCATACAGTAGGCCCTGCACAGCCAGATGCAGGGGGCTGAGAGGCAGGCTTGGACAGCCAGGGCCACCACTCTCTCTATATGCCACCCACTACCATCCCCAGTGGTCCTCTGTCATCCCACTTTCTACAGGCTGTCTTCCCATCTTGCTCAGCAAGGAAGAAAAAGCTGGGTGGGGATGAAGAGGCACCACACCCCCCAAGCACGCTGTCTGGACACTCCCATCACCTGCTCACCCTGTGGGTGTCCAGGAGCAGGTTCTGCACAGGCTCTCCTGGTGAGAAGATCTGGAGCTCCTCAATAATGTGCACCTTGCGGCCCAGGCTCACTGCCTTGTGGAGTCGGCCATCACCTGAAATGTACAAGGACTCAGGGTCTGGTGGGACTGCGACTCGGGATCCACCAGCCACATGCCTTCCCCCCACCCTGCTACTTTTTTTTTTTTTTAGACAGAGCCTCAAGCTGTCCCCCTGGGCAGAGTGCTGTGGCATTACAGCTCACAGCAACCT
>NW_003852672.1:87281-92811 GCF_000181295.1 Otolemur garnettii | reverse complement strand
AGCCAGTTTCCATGCGACCTACAGTTTCATGAAGCTCTGAAATGGTGCCACGCTACCCGGATGTCTCTCAGGGCCCCCACTGACCACAGCAATAGTTACTCAGACACATCTTCTCTTTCTTCCCTTAACCATCCTGGTTCTTCATACGGTATCCTGGCATCACCTCCCAAATAAACCACTGGCACTCGCATCTTTTCTCATGGTCTGCTTTCAGAGAAAGACTGTTTCCCTAAGACCTGGTTATTCAGTCACTCACAGCTGATAGGGGCAGGTGTGCCAAGTGAAGGGATAATTCCAGCAGTGTAATACCTACCTAGCCTGAGACAGGACTAAAGAAACCCAACATTCACTGTCATGTCTAATCCAGGAAGGCAAGCAGGCCTGGGCTTATGTCCCCATTATAAAGATGAAAAAATAGATTCACAGAAGCCAAGTGATTTGCTCAAGGCTTGCAGGAAACCAGCAGCCAGTACTCACCGCACCAGGGCGGGGTGTGGGTGCCGGGTGGGTCACAGTGTACCATTGCTGTGTCTCACGGTTCACCTCCTTGTATAGGCCATTGAAGACCCTCTGCACATCCTTCATTGTGAAGACACAGATGGCAGAGCCCTCTGTGGTGCCCCTGTGCCTGCAAAGGAAATAGCCAGATTAATTTAGGAGCCATGGGGGGTCAGGATGGAGCCAGCTGGACTCAAAGGCCAGCTCCTGGGCTGCAGTCCTAGTTGTACTTCACACTCCCATCCCCAGCTAGGTCCCGGGGGCTCTACCACTGGGAAGTGAAGACTCCATAGAAAAGGGTGTCACGCCAGTCCTGGGGGCTAGGGCTGAGTGTGAAGACGTCCTGCAGCACATTGAACGGGAAGCCGTCATCGGGGCGGGAGCATAGCAGTTGGGCCTTGAGGAAGGATGTCCAGCGCTGCTGTAGTACCCGCTCTCCACCCTCGTCGCCCTAGAGAGAGGAGGGGACGGGTGGTCTCAGGACTGGCTGGGGATGGAACCGCTCCCTACCAGCAGCTGACACAGACAACAGTGAAAGCCAGGACTAGATTTGTCTAAAGTCAAGAAATCGGGGAGACATTGTACATGTCCCACCAGGAGATGCTCCTCACCATGGACCAGCAAGAAATCCAGGCTACACAGAGTCCTCTAAACATGGAAAGGCGTCCATGTTTCATGACTGCACAAATAAGGAAGCTGAAGGACATGACACCACTCACATCTAAAAGGGAGCTAGCAGCACAAACACATGTAAGCCATACACACGCAAAGGAGACATCAGAAAGGGACACTCGGCTCGGCGCCTATGGCTCAAGCGGCTAAGGCGCCAGCCACATACACCTAAGGTGGCGGGTTCGAATCCCCAGCCCGGGCCCGCCAAATAACAATGATGGCTGCAACCAAAAAATGGCCAGGCGCTGTGGTGGGCGCCTGTAGTCCCAGCTACTTGGGAGGCTGAGGCAGGAGACTCGCTTGAGCCTAGGAGTTGGAGGTTGCTGTGAGCGTGATGCCATGGCACTCTACCCAGGGGGATAGCTTGAGGCTCCGTCTCAAAAAAAAAAAAAAGGAAAGGGACACTCTAAAATGTTGGCAGCGACTCCTTCTTGTGGTGGGGTTACAAAAGCATTACTTTAGTCACTGCCTACCTCATCTCCAAGAGCTTTACAAAGATTAACTACTCCAAGGTTGGTGTTCTTGTTCCCATTTAACAAGAATGAGAAATCTGCTCAACCAAGAGGGTAAGGGAATGGCCCAAGATGCCATGACCAACAGCGTTTGAACCCATGCAGTCTGACCCAAGTCTGTGCTCTTGAGCACAGTCCTATACCACCGCCTTATCTTTCAAGTAATTTTGGTGTGTACGTTTCTGTATTTTCAAATTTTTAAAGAAAGCAAAGAAGATACGTTTTAATTTAATAGGAAAGAATGGTTAAGCACAGTGGCTCATGCCTATAATCCTAGCACTCTGGGAGTTCAAAGCAGGAGGTTCATTTGAGACCAGGAGTTCCAACATAAGCCTGGGTAAGACCCCATCTTTACAAGAAATTAAAGCAAAACAAAAAAAGTAGCTAGGTATGGTGGCAGACAACTGTAGTTCCACCTACTTGGGAGGCTGAGGCAGGAGGACTACCTGAGTTCAGGAATTGGGAGGCTGTTGTGAACTGTGATGCCATGGCACTCCAGCCCTGGCAGCAGAGTGAGACTCTGTCTCAAGAAAGAAAAAAAAGGCTCAGTGCCTGTGGCTCAAGTGGCTAAGGCACCAGCCACATACACCTGAGCTGGCAGGTTCAAATCTAGCCTGGACCTGCCAAACAACGATGATGGCTGCAACCAAAAAATAGCCAGGCATTGTGGCAGGCACCTGTAGTCTCAACTACTTGGGAGGCAGAGGCAAGAGAAATAGCTTGAGCCCAGAAGTTGGAGGTTGCTGTGAGCTGTGATGCCACAGCACTCTACCAGGGTGACAGCTTGAGGCTCTGTCTCAAAAAAAAAACAAAAAAAAAGCCATTTGCTACATGGTCCTCCCTGGAGGATGGGGGAGGCACAGATTGGGGTGATCCTGCAGTCATAGACCCTTCAGGGTCCCTGGGGTGGCTGCCTTGATGGCCCATCTCCTCACCTTGCAGATGCGGGCAATGCGGGACACAATGGTGCTCTCAAAGAACTCAAACTCCTGGCCAGTCTCACTGAAGAAGAAGTAGATCTTGTCATCGTCACCTTGCAAGCTGCCCAAGCTCTCGGGAATGTAGGTTGAGGCCACAAAGGCTGGGTCTGTAGGGGCCAGTGAGGATCTCAGTGAACCCAGGAACTGGGGACCGTGTATCCTCCCAGAACCCCCGTGACTGCCACTGAGTGGGTGGCAGGAAGACTTCACCTTGTAGCCAGTTGAGGGAGCTCTCAGTCTTGGTGGGCCGGAGGCTCTGGCTCCGAGAGATGGCCGGGTCATTCCCCTGGAAGCTGCTGACTGTCCCAGTGTAGAGCTCGCCATCTGCCAAGAGAACATTCCCGTGGGAATGGCCGCCTTGGCATAGCCCTTTCTCTGTTCTTAGGGCCCAGAGCGACCCCAGCACTGCCTGTCTGGCCTGTGGTACACAGAACAGGAAGCAGGAACTTGGAAAAGCCAAGCCCAAGGCCATGACCACTCTGAACCCCTGGCAATCAGCTTGGCACAGACCCACCAGCTCAGGCCTAGGACTAGCCCTGTGTCCCTGCCTTCCCCCAAATGGAGTCTCAGTGAGTCTATTATGCCCCCACTACTCACCAACCACTAGGGCTGTGGATTTGAAATTGGGATCAAAGGGACAACGACCCTTGCCATCTTCCAGGAGGACATTCCCTGCCTCATCCTTTGCCAGAGTGAAATTCTCCACATTCTGCAGGGGAGTAGACAGGTGGGCTCAGGGGTGTGCTGAGAAATGAGGAAAGAAGGCAGCTCTGCAGGCAAGGGGTATGGACAAGAAGGGAGTAGGTGTCGGAGGGGCCATCCCCTCACCCAGCACCCAGGACACAGTGCTGCACTGTCTCCCAGCGACCTCAGGTGGCTGGCATTATCAACCCCATTTGACAGAAGAAGTGAGGCTTAGAAGGTGATGAGGAAAACTGAGGGAAGAAGATCACTTCAGCCTAAGAGTTGAAGGTTGCTGTGAGCTACGACGCCACAGCACTCTACCCAGGGTGACAGTTTGAGACTCTGTCTCAAAAAAAAAAAAAAAAAAAAAAAAAAAAAAAAAAAAAAAAAAAAAAAAAAAAAAAAAAAAGAAGAAGAAGAAGGTGACGAGAGGCAGGCAGGACAACAGTACAGCCCAAACCCAGGGGTGTCTGACTCCAAGGCTGTGGGTTCAATTCACAGCCTCAAATGCCAGCCTCTGCTGGGTGTGTACAAGGGCAGACAAGAGAATGAGAGGGGAGGGCAGGGAAGCTGGAGGCAGCAAGACACCTCTGTACTAGTACTAGTGTGATAGCAGCTCCTGCCCTACAGGCAGACGCTGGCTGTCAGGGCTGGGCTATGTGCCAGGGTGGTAGCCTCAGACCCAGCACTACCTAGAGCAGTTCTCAACCTGTGGGTTCCGACCCCTCTGTAAATAATGAAAATACATCCTGCATATCAGATATTTACATTATGATTCATAACAACAGCAAAATTACAGTTATGAAGTACAACGAAAAATTTTATGGTTGGGGGTCACCCAACATTAGGAACTGTATTAAAGGGTTACTGCATTAGGAAGGTTGAAAACCACTGACCTAGAGGTTTCCCCTTAGCTCTCTTTCATGAGGGGTCTGTGTGAAAGAGCAGCTCTCTAGGGCAGAAAGAGGAGCAGTTCCCAGGCCAACTCCAGGTACACCCCAGGTCTGAGGAAGGGCACTTACAATGTAGGTGCACACGGGGCTGAAGGCTGCTGTGCCGCAGGTGAACAGGTGACTGCTGTTGAGTGGCAGGAGGATCTTGACATAGTTTTGACAGTCACGCTAGTAGGAAAAGGGTGAGGATGTCTGGCCCAGGCCTGAGCCAACTGGGGGGCACTGCCCAGCTCTCCCCATTAGCCCAAGGCTGGGCACGGAGATGGGACTCCGCTCGAGGACCAAGTGAGAACCCAGGGGCTCTGGGGCAGAGCAGACCATGCATGTGCTGCAGAGGTCCTTGATCTGGGAGGTAAGGGACCAGAATCCCCCATCTTGGGCCCCAAGTTCTAGAATAGGCCAGTTTAACCAAAGGCAAGAGTTATCTTCAGAAGCCCAGTGAAAACCACAGGTCCCACCCAACTAACCTGGGGATGTGGTGGCCTGGTGCTGTGGAAGTACTCAGTGAGCTCCGGGCCCAGGCTTGTGCGCCTCTGCGGAGGTGCCTGACAGGTGTCTCCAAAAGGGCTTCCATCATTCCCAAACCACTGTCCTCCTGGGATCTTTCCACTTCCATCACTGGGGCCCTAACCCTCGGAGTCACCCCTGCTGACTGATGTCAGTCATGCCCCTCACCTTTCCTTCGAGAACTCCTAGTGGCTCCATTTCAAAACATAGCTGGAATCCGACCACTGCCCTGTTCTGCACCACCTTGGTCTGAGCCACTGCCATCTCTTGTCACTCAATGGACTGTCTCCCTCCCCTGTCCTCGCATTTGGAGGCTACTTTCTACCACAGCGGCCACAGTGACCCTCTTAGAATACAGGTGAGATATGTCACTGCTCTGCTCAGCCCTCCACTTACTCCCCAACCACTCAGAGTGAGACCCACAGCTCCTCTCCAACCTCCTGTTGCTCGACTCAAAAGATCACTTTTTTAATGAAGTATAACCTGACCACTCACCTCTTACTGATCACCTTTTAAATTGATTAACTGATTTTTCTTTTTCACAAGTAAGTCAGTGCCTACCTGAGCACAGACACAGAAAAGTACTCTGTCAGTGTTAACTGAATAATGGACGGCAGCCTGGGCTCGGCGCCTATAGCTCAACCAGCTAAGGCTCCAGCCACGTACACCTAAGGTGACGGGTTCGAATCCCCAGCCCAGACCCGCCAAACAACAATGACGGCTG
>NW_003852672.1:68772-87067 GCF_000181295.1 Otolemur garnettii | reverse complement strand
AACTCAAGCCTGTGTCTTGACCTTGAGTCCAGTGTTCTTTTGCTGTCACCTTAGCTGCCACCTTCTGTATCCGGGACCAGGAATCCTCTGGGAATGGTCGGGAGTCTTCCAGGACAGCCCTGGGTTGGATCTACCCCACCCAATGGTTTGGCCAAAACCCAACCAGACTCTGTCAGAGCTGCAGGGACCATTTCTCATGCCACTCGACCACTGCTCAAACTGGAACTGATGTTTACTATGTGCCAACTGCCTTACACTTTGGTTCACTGAATCTTCCTTGTAAGCTCAATAATCCAAATACCACTATCCCCATCTGACAGGTGGTTACACTAAGGCTTAGAAAAGCTAATCTAGCCCCAAGATCTTAGATACAGTTAAGAATAAAGGTTCAGTGCATGTAGCTCAGTGAGTAGGGCACCAGCCACATACACTGAGGCTAGTGGCTTCAAGCCTCGCCCAGGCCTACTAAACAACGACAACTCCAACCAAAAAATAGCTGAGTGTTGTGGCATGCACCTGTAGTCCCAGCTACTCAGAGGCAAGAGAGTCAGAGTTTCAGGCTGCTGTGAGCTTGGACGCCACGGCACTCTACCAAGGGTGACATAGTGAGACTCTGTCTCAAAAAAAAGAATAGGGCTGGGGGCTAGGAGCAGTGGCTCATCCCTATAATCCTAGCACTATGGGAGGCAGAGGCAGGTAGATTACCTGAGGTCAGGAGTTCGAGAACAGCCTGAGCAAGAGCGAGACCTCATCTTTACTAAAAACAGAAAAATTAGCCGGGAACTGTGGTGGGCACCTGTAGTCCCAGCTACTCTGGAGGCAAGAGGATTGTTTGAACTCAGGAGTTTGAGGTTGCTATAAGCTGTGACACCATAGAATTCTAGCCTGGGCGACAGAGTGAGACTCTGTCTCAAAAATATATAAAAATAGGCTCAGTGCCCATAGCTCAGTGAGTAGGGCACCAACCACATACGCCAGGGCTGGCATGGGTTCAAGCCTGGCCCAGGACTACTAAAGAACAATGACAACTGCAACCAAAAAAATAGGCAGGCGTTGTGGCAGATGCCTGTAGTTCCAGCTACTCAGGAGGCTGAGGCAGAAGAATCACTTAAGCCCAAGAGTTTGAGGCTGCTATGAGCTGTGATACCACAGCACTCTATCGAGGGCAACAAAGTAAGACTCTGTCTCCCTCCAAAAAATAAATAAGTAAATATAGGGCTGAGAGTCAAACCCAGGTCTGGCCATCTCAGAAGTCTAGCCCTTCCCACCACACATGGTGTATATGCTCCCAACTCCTGCCTCTGTCCTCCACCCCTCCTGTAGCCTAGCCAGTCTATAGGTGCTGGCTCACCTGTGGGTCCTTGCCCTTGAAGCTGCACTGCTGTTTCCTCTCTGCATCTGCACTCCACTGCAACTGTGGAGTGAGAAAGGGGAAGGTAAGTATGTAGGAGGAATGGATGATCTGCTGAGCCTCCCTCCGCCCCCATCCTCGAGCATCCCATCTATCTTCCCTTTGCCATCCTCTGACCAGCCCAGGCCGCCCAGGCAATCCCTCCTACCTCCTGGTACTCTCCGTTTGGCAGGAAGCTATTGTTGCTGCTGAGTGCAAAGAGGGCCTCTCGGGCACCCACATATAGAGTACCACCATCCCTGCTCAGCAGGAGGGCTGTGTAGTTGGAGACATGTTGAACTTCAAATCTGAGGACAGGACGCTCTTCAGATCCTAGGGAGATGAAGATGGATGTTACCCGGGAATCTCTCACACCAACTTCTAGAATAGGCCAGTTTAACCGAAGGCAAGTCAGTAAGGCAAGGCTCAGTTTAACCAAAGGCAAGTCAGTGGGTGGCAAGAGCTCAGGGGAAGGGGGTCAGTTTTAAAGGGTAATAGCATTCCTAAACGTGCAGACACTAGATAAGAACAATGCACAGAAATGTACATTGTACATGGAACATTAACTGCAGCACCATTCACATTAGTTAAAAAAAAAGGGGAGAGTCAGTCCTGTCTTAGGAGACTGGGTAAAAATAAATTATGATTCCCTATCCAATGGACACTACACTATGCAGCTGATGAAAATGCTTTATCAGAACTCCCGAAAAATAGGCAAGAAAGGCATAGTCAGAATATGAAGCAAACTAAAATATAAAGTAATGATTTTTGAGCACAAAATACTAAGAAAGGAAAATACGTTTAACATTTTCCTTTGACTGACATTAGACCCAAAGGGAAGGGTAGTTGTGCAGCTCACTACTTGGCCCTAAGGTGACCACAATTTATGCTCATGGAGTAATGCAGATGCCGGGCAGTGATCTGCATGCAGAGCAGCTCCCCACAGTTACTCAGGGGAGAGTGACAGGGATGAGACAGAATTGTCCCCAGAGATGTAAATATAGGACAGACAGATGTCAGGGGAGGGGGCGCCTGATATCTCCACTTGAGAGCAAGAATGGTCACGAGGTGCTGTCAAAAGCCAATGGAATAACAAACGGAGGAGCAGAAGTTTGTATGTGTTATTTAAGTTGCAAAGCCACTCAATAAAGGACTTGCACAGTACAGCGGCTGCACATGTTGGGAGAAAGCAGGACGGGCAGTGCAAGAGAGGAGAAGCCTTACACTTCTCACCAAGTCAGGGAGCCAGATAAGCCAAGAAACAGTTCACTTAGGTGTACACAGTTCACTTAGGAAATGGAAGAAACAAAAGAACAAGAACACTAGATGATTAAAAGTTGTCCCCCCCCCTTTTTTTTTTGGCTGGGGGTGGGTTTGAACCTGCCACCTCCGGCACATGGAGCTGGTGCCCTACTCCTTTGAACCACAGGCACAGCCTTATTTTTGTTTTTTTTTTAAGAGTCTCGCTCTGCCACCCATGCTAGAGTACTGTGCTCTCTGCCTAGTTCACAGCAACCTCAGACTCCTGGGCTCAAGCGATCCTCTTGCCTCAGCCTCCCAAGTAGCTGGTACTACAGGTGCCAGCTATACTATCCAGCTAGTGTTTCTACTTTGAGTAGAGATGGGGTTTCACTCTTGCTCAGCTTGGTCTCAACTCCAGAGCTCAAGGGATCCTCCTGCCTCAATCTCTCAGCGTACTGGGATTATAGGTGAGAGCCACCACATTCAGCCTAAAAATTACCCCTTTTAAATAAGCCTAGGGCAGGGTACAACTGAGACAGTATTTGCTTTTTATGATAAACTATTCTGTATTTAAAAAATGCATGTATCCTCGATACATATTTTAAATATCTTTCATTGTTGCAGTATATAATACCAAGGAAAAACATTAATTATCCACCACTAAGTGAAAATGAGGATTATAAAATAAATGTTATATATGGTCAGATTCCATTTTTGTGGAAAAAATATAAACATAGAAAAAACTCAGAAAAAGGCCTGCAAGGTGGCTCATGCCTGTAATCTCAGCACTCTGTGAGTAGAGGGTAGACTGCTTGAGCTCACAAGTTTGAGACCAGCCTGAGCCAAAGTGAGATCTCATCTCTAAAAATAGCCGGGTGTTGTGGTGGGCACCTATAGTCCCAGCTATTTGGGAGGCTGAGGCAAAAGAATCGTTTAGGCCCAAGAGTTTAAGGTTGCTGTGAGCTATGACACACAGCACTCTACCAAGGGCAACAAAGTGAGACTTTGTCTCAAAAAAAAAAACTCAGAAGGATGTGTAACAAATTGTTGAAAAGTGCAATCTTTGGTAGGATAGGTAATTTTCTTTTCCTTTTCACTTGTTATCATTTTTGGATTCTATCACTAGGTTTTACTTACGTAATGTGAGAGATATAAATTCAAAAGAAAGAAAGAAATATACCCACTAGAGTACTGGCTATGCTCTGAGTAACTAATTTTTTTTGTTGTTTATTTTTGTTGCCCTTGGTAGAGTGCCATGGCATCACAGCTCACAGCAACCTCCAGCTCTTGGGCTTAGGCAATTCTCTTGCCTCAGCCTCCTGAGTAACTGGGACTACAGGTGCCTGCCACAATGCTCAGCTATTTTTTTGTTGCAGTTTGGCCAAGGCCAGGTTTGAACCCACCACCCTCGGTATATGGGGCCAGTGCCCTACTCACTGAGCCACAGGTGCTGCCCCGTAACTAATGTTTTGGTGAGAAATTATTTTAAAAATTCTAAGCAGCTGATGAGAACAGAAAAACAAGCAAAAAGCAGCCACGCTGACCACCTTAGGGCATACCCTGGCTGACCAGCCACTTATGACCCCCTCCAACACACACAAAGTGTCATGCAGCTGAGAAAGCACAAAGTACAACATGTCCAACTAAGCACCTTCAAGGATGACTTCATGTGTATTTACATGTCAAGTGTATTTATTTACATACCCCAGCCTTGTTCCACAAAGGGTGAGGAAGCAAAGAAAAGAAAGCATTAAACTCAGGAGTGGAGAGAACACACATCAAAGGAAGCATCTTCCCCCAGCAAGTCATTAGGCCTTCGTGCAGCTACATGCTGCACGGCTTGTGCAGGGCCTCCTGTGGCCAAAGAAAAGAAGAAATGAAGTTGCTTTGTCCTCCCCATCCAAGAGGACACACATCAGCCTTGTTGGGGAAGCTCAGTTTTTCACCTGACAGCTGCTGCTGGAGAAAGCCCTTCGGTACAGCTTCCCGGTTTGCTGAGACCCAGGATCCCCAATCAACAGGATGACAGGGTCCCAGAGCCATTCCTCACATTGCATGGTAAGGGGAAGTTGTAGAGGACATGGAGAGACCAATGACCTCTGAGCAGGATGATTTGCGGCTTGGGGGTGGACCCTTGGGCAACTCATCCGCAGGTGTTCGGTGCAGAGAAAGAGCCCGAGCCAGTAGCAATCCTTTAGCATGCAGTCATTGTCTAATACTCCCCTCACCTGCCATGTACCATCTCAATAAAAGGCTACTGTGGAGGTTGCTTGTGGCTATCCTGCCTTCAAGGTTAGCCCACCTCCAGCAAGCTTGTACTTCCAATCTGCGTCATGACTGGTTCCTTCCTGTGGTGACAGAGACCAGGGCCTTAGGGGTTGCAACATCTGGCGTATCCAGCAGGATCTGGCAGGACACCAGGGACGTGGAATGAAGGGGAAAGGGACACTCGGAAGTAAGTGAAGCCTTTGGCAGACAGTGGGAAGCAGTCCAAAGGGAAACTCTACTCAGGGCAAGTAAGACCTTTGGCCAATCTAGAATCAAGGGAACCTCGCTCAGAGTAAGTGAGGCTTTTGGTAAATAATAAGCAAAGATATTTTGAGAATAATGGGTAACTTCCCATTTGGGGAGTTGAGATAATTAGAAACTGAAAGAAGGTGATGTTCAAGCAGAATTTGAAGGTGAGGAGAATAGTGAGGTTCAGAGGGAATCTGAATCTAAGGAGAACTGGGAACCAGGAGCATATGGAAGTTTTTCTGGCCCTTCTTCTGGTGTGAGGAAGTATATGATACAGACATGACTAAGCAAGAAATTACCTCTGTGGCCATTATGCCACTCAGATCAAAGAATGGGTGAATAGTCTCACAGTCAGAAATGCCAACCTAGAGCACTCTCAGTGCCTCCCTCTATGAATGAACCACCTATGAATTCTGTTATGAAGGCTCTATTAGAAGGGCATAAAACCAGTGACTTTAAGTGGGAAGACACTTTGGGGCTTTTTCCGGTCACAGTCACTGTTATTTCTCCTGGTCTGCAACACCCTCAAGGTGGGGGCCAGTGTTTTGTTCACCATATGATCACTTTTGCGGTTCTAAAAGATTTGAAACAGGCCGTACACAGTATGGTATGCAATCCCCATTTTCTAGAGGTCTGTTACAGGGACCTGCATGAGAGCAACAACTTATTCCTTATGACTGGTACATAACAGCCAGAACTGTTCTTGAATCTGGACAGTATTTACAGTTCAAAACCTGGTGGAAGGAGGAGGCTGAACTGATGAGTTGCCAAAACCAGCAGAGAGGAGTACCTGTAACATCAGAACAGCTCGCCGCAGGCGGCGCCTGTGGCTCAGTGGGTAGGGCACCCGTCCCACATACTGATGGTGGCAGGTTCAAACCCAGTCCCAGCCAAACTGCAACAAAAAAAAATAGCTGGGCATTGTGGTGGGCACCTGTAGTCCCAGCTACTCGGGAGGCTGAGGCAAGAGAATCATCTAAACTCAGGAGTTTGAGGTTGCTATGAGCTGTGATGCCACAGCACTCTACCGAGGGTGATAAAATGAGACTCTGTCTCAACAACAGAAAGAAAAGAACAGCTCACTGGGTCTGGTCAGGGGCTGGAGATTCCGAATCAACTTTAGTATGATGATATAGGTGTAGTCCAGACAGGGCTGTGTTGTCTTAGAGCCTGGGAAAAGGTTCAGTTTCCTGGAGACATCTCTAAATCTTTCATAAGGTGCCAGCCACATACACCTGAGCTGGTGGGTTTGAATCCAGCCTGAGCCTGCCAAATAATGATGACGACTGCAACCAAAAAATAGCTGGGCATTGTGGTGGGCGCCTGTAATCCCAGCTACTAGGGAGACGGAGGCAAGAGAATTGCTTGAGCCCAGGAGTTGGAGGTTGCTGTGAGCAGTGATGCCACAGCACTCTGCCCAGGGCAACAGCTTTAGGCTCTGTCTCAAAAAAAAAAAAAAAAAGAGATAATGCAATCTAGGAATGTACCTTATACTGACTTTCAAGCCTGATTAAAAACTGCAATAGATAAGGCCGTTGCCCAGCCGGAGGTCAGAGACATGCTTTTCCAAACTTTAGCATTTAAGAATGCTAACTCCGAGTGTCAAAAGGCCTTGCCACCTCTGAGAGCACAAAATGCTCCCTTAGAGGAATATATACAGGCATGTGCTGATCTAGGAATGGAATCCCACAAGGCCTATTTGCTTGCTGCTGCTTTAAAAGAAGGGTTCAATCTGAACCATCCTAGATGTCATTAAGTGCAGAAAATTGGGCCATATGAGAAAAGTATGTTGGAAAGGGAAGATCTATAGGAAAAAAATATAATCAAAAGACATCTAGCAAAGGGAAGCCCCCTGGGTTATGTCCCAGGTGAAGGAAAGCACCCCATTGGGTGAGTGCGTGCTGCTCTCAGTTCAATAAAAAGAGACACCTTTACCACAGGAAAACTAGTAGGCGGGCCCAGCCCAGGTCCACAGGCAAAGAATAGGGTCTGAAATTAACTCATTCACCAGCAACTTCACTCTGTTCAGTCTCTTTTACAGGCCACCTCAGGCAGTGTTGCTTTGGACTTACTTGCATATGATAATGTCCTTTTGCTTCCCAGCATGGGAGCAAAAGAACTGAAAACAGGAGTGTGTGGGCTCAGTGCCTGTAGCTCAAGTGGCTAAGGCGCCAGCCACCTATACCAAAGCTGGCAGGTTCGAATCCAGCCCAGGCCTGCCAAACAATAATGACAACTACAGCCAAAAAATAGCTGAGCGTTGTGGTGGGTGCCTATAGTCCCAGCTACTCGAGAGGCTGAGGCAAGAGAATCGCCTAAGCCCAGGAGTTGGAGGTTGCTGTGAGCTGTGTGATGTCATGCCACTCTACCAAGGGTGGTAAAGTGAGACTCCATCTCTACTACCAAAAAAAAAAAACAAAAACAGAAACAGATACAAGGTACTTGGGAAAAAACATACTGGTGAGCTCGGTAACACAAGGCATATTTTCTGGCAAATGTCTGTCGATAAGAGTCGGCCTCAATTGACTCTTACCCTGAAGGATAAAACCTTTCCCAGCCTGTTAGACATGGGTGCCCACGTTTTGTTATGGCTCTAAATCAGTGGCCCAGGGAATTGCCAAAACAAATTGCTGATATTACCTTTGTTGGCATCGGAACTCTAGATTCAATCTTTCAGAGTATTTTGCCTTTGACCTGCTTGGAACCAGATAAGTGGAATCCTCAAATCCGACCATATATAGCTGATATTGCTATTAATCTATGGGGTCATGATTTGCTCCAGCAATCAAACACTGTGATAATCATACCATCCCCTCATGTTAATTCCTTGCAAATGTCCAATTTAGCATAGAGGCCACTGCCCTGAAATACGAGTGTGGGTGGAGCAGTGGCCATTAACTATGGAATAACTAGACACTTTGGAATTAGTAGTGCAGGAACAATTGGAGCAAGGGCATATCCAGCCCTCTACCAGCCCTTGGAATTCTCCTATTTTTGTGATAAGAAAAAAAAAACAGGCAATTGGAAAATGCTCACTAACCTTCACAAAGTTAACAAAACTATTATACCCATGAGACCCCTGCAATTAGGTCCTTAACCCTCAATGATTCCTCCCAATTGGTATTTGTATGTCATTGACTTAAAGGATTTTTTTTTTTTTTTTTACCATATACCTGCATCCTGGAGATCGACCACATTTTGCCTTTTCTGTTCCTGTCTATAATCAGAAGCCTCCCAAGCATTACCAGTGGAAGGTTCTGCCACAAGGTATGTTAAATAGTCCTATACTGTGTCAACAGTTTGTTGATCAACTGTTACAAATTCTTAGAGATACTCTACAGCCTACATTACTCACTATTTGGAGAACATCTTATTAGCACACCAGAGTTTGATGGTTTTACAAGAAATGTTAGAACAAGCTGTATGTACATTAAAGTCTTATGGTCTTCAAGTTGCTTCAAAAAAGGTGCAAACTATAGCTCCTTATAATTATTTAGGATACAAACTGACTCAAACTCAAATTCTTCAACTCTGATTGGATTCCTTGTCTACTTTTTTTTTATGTTTGTAGAGACAGAGTGTCACTTTATCACCTTTGGTAGAGTGCTGTGGCATCACACAGCTCACAGCAACCTCCAACGCCTGGACTTAGGCAATTCTCCTTACCTCAGCCTCCCGAGTAGCTGAGACTACAGACGCCCACCACAACTCCCAGCTTTTTTGTTGCAGTTTGGCCAGGGCTGGGTTTGAACCCGCCACCACTGGTATATGGGGCCGGCACCCTACCCACTGAGCCACAGGCGCTACTTTAAATGACTTTCAAAAGCTATTAGGTCATATTACTTACAAGTTAAATACCTTTCTATCTTTTTGGAATATTTATTTATCTCATGGTATTCCTTACAATTCTCAAGGACAGGCTATTATTGAGCAACATCATAAAACATTAAAACATAGGCTCAGCATCTGTAGCTCAAGCAGCTAAGGCACCAGCCACATACACCTGAGCTGGCTGGTTCAAATCCAGCCCGGGCCTGCCAAACAATGATGGCTGCAACCAAAAAATAGCTGGGCATTGTGGCGGGCACCTGTAGTCCCATCTACTTGGGAGGCGGAGGCAGGAGAGTCGCTTGAGCCAAGGAGTTGAAGGTTGCTGTGAGCTGTGATGACACAGCACTCTACCCAGGGCAACAGCTTGAGGCTGGCTCTGCCTCAAACAAACAAACAAACAAACAAAAAAACATTAAAAGATATGTTAGATAAACAGAGGGGGGAAGAGGATACCCTCCCCTTGAATAAGAGTCTTAAGTACATACTCACTAGAGCTCTTTTCACAATTTTCTGACAGAAAGCCAGTTGCAGAACACCACTGGACATCTCTCATTCATTCACCATCCTCTCCAATAAAATAACCTATCTTTTATAGAAAACCTGACATGTCACAGTGGAAGCCTGGTTATGTTCTGCATTGGAGTTGAGGTTTTGCTCATATTATTATAGAACATCAAGAGAAGCAGTGGTTACTCACTGGATTAAGCCTTGACTCGAGCAGGAAACCTTGCCAGCGCTTTAACAAATTTGTTTCCACTAACTTTTCTATTATTATTCACAGGACCCTGGTTTTTGGAGTCTGTATAATTTCATAATAGAGAAACCCTGGATCAACTTCCTCTGTGGGACCTCTAACTGCCTCTCCCAATATCACTGTCCATCATTAGCAGGAAGCAGTTAAGAGCGGTCAGCATCCTGTTTCCTTAAGTGGCAATTAGAGCTTCTATGCATAGAGGGAAGATTGATACAGGATTTCATTATTTTAGGCAGAGTAACAAGCCCCAGGTAAACTCAGTATGCATGCTCTAAACCTTAGGAGGTTATGTACAACAAAGACCTCGAACAGCAGGCTTTGGGGTAACGGTGATATTGGTATCAGCTAAGATAAGAGAATTTCACTTGTTCAATTTATATGTTTCAGTTGGGCACCTGATCTTTACTTAAAGTTATACTGCTCTTTGGAAAGGGTCTAAGTTCCGTACAGCCCTTTCCCCGCCTAATATAACTTTGGGAGGTGGTGAATACCTCCCTTGGAAGCGTCATGACCCTATGGGTCAGCCCGTAGCAGGTAGTTGGGTGGTCATTAGCACAGAGAGGACATGTTTTCCCCTATGCCTAGTTTGGCTAAAATAATTTCCTTTATACCCGGATTAGTTCCTTTAGTGTAATTTTGTTATACTTATATGCCCTTTTGGTTTTTTGCTTAGCAGGAAGGAGAGAGAGCTCCTCAGTGAGGAGAACAGCTGAAATAACCAACACAAATTTTCTCCTTTGCCTATCCAGAAATGTCTTTGAATACACTAGAGGGGGGAAATGTAGAGTACTGGGGAGAACCAAACAACCATCCACTGAGCAAGATGATTTGCGGCTTGGGGGTGGACCCTTGGGCAACTCATCCACAGGTGTTCGGTGCAGAGAAAGAGCCGAGCCAGTAGCAATCCTTAAGCACGCAGTCATTGTCTAATACTCTCCTCACCTGCCACGTACCATCTCAATAAAAGGCTACTGCGGAGGTTGCTTGTGGCTATTCTGCCTTCAAGGTTAGTCTGCCTCCAGCAAGCTTGATACTTCTAATCCATGTCATGCCTGGTTCCTTCCTGTGGTGACCGAGACCAGGGCCTCAGAGGCCACAAAAGGAGGTGGTGATGCAAAGGGGAAATCCCGGGAGCTTATGCAGAGAGTGTCTGGCTCTGCAGCTGGGAGTCTTGTCACACTCTGAAGCCTATTAGAGTGGGCTGCACATTCACAGAGAAAAGTTCTGCCCACAGTTCAAAGCCCAAGCTATGCCGTGCTGCTGTCTAAAGATAACCTGTCTTTAAACCAGTTGGAGCCTCTGTTCCTCGGAGCCCAGAACCGCTATCCCTGGCCTCTGCCTCCATTCCTGGCAGTCCACTGTGCACTCGTGCAAACTTTCCAGCTCTAACGGTTCCATCCCTAAATCAGAAAATTTTCTAGCACACAGAGGGCTGTCACATTACTTGTACTTTATGCCACAGACCGATGAGCTTCTTGGAACAAGCAGCCTGACACTCCTGTGCCCTGCTCTAGGGAAGAACCACCACCCTAAGGTGACCCTTCTCTTTGGCACCCGTCAGTCCGCACTGCTGGCACAGCCCATTCTGATGCTACCTGCCCACAACTCAGAAGTAGGTGCACTGTTGTTCCCCATGCACAAATGAGGAAATGAAAGCTCAGAGAGTTTAAGCAACTTATGCAGAGCTCCACAGCAAAAACAGGAGCGGGGCAGGGAACACTTCACGGGCTGCAAAGCACAGGGTGCCCACAATTGCCCACAGGCTCCAGAGCTGTTGGCGCTCGTCTGGGATAGGCCTGAGGATGTGCAGACGTACCCACTGCCTTTGATTGTGAATTAGGCAGCCCAAGGACCGTACTTTTGAAAGGTACCAGGTAGGCCCTTCTGTAAGGCAGTACAGATATCAGCTCACCAAGCTGTGGTTTCCTTATACAAGGTAATGAAAAAATAAAACTCATAGGAGGGCCATGAGAAGCCCATAAAACCAGGGCAAAGAGCTACTGTGGTTGCTCCTTATTTTTGCAATTTCCATGTTTTCTGAGAGCCATTGCTACTTCAAATTTGACAGAGCAGACCTGCCTGCGGAGGAGAGGGTCAGCCTGGGCAAGCGCTGTGAGGTCTAGGCAGGAGGTAGCCTCAGACTCAGAAATAAGCCTGGGTCCCAGATAGCAGCCTAACTCCACTTAGAACTCAGAAAGGAGGCAGAAACCTGCCAAGGGTCCTGCAGACAGCATGGGCATGGAGAAGGGAAAGCATGGTTTCAGCCCAGCCCTCCAAACAAGCCTGGTGCTCTATAACCCCAAATCTCTACCAGCTGTGTGAGGAATACAGTAACTGAAATGGCAAAGGGACAAAAAGTGGAATGTACCTTGGAAAGCAGGAGAGGGGCCCCTCACCCCAGGCATTCCCATTCTAGGGATTCTCCTCCATACCTGCCCTCATCTCTCCACCTTGAGCCACAGACTCAAAGCCATGGTGTACTCACAGCTTTGGCCCCATTGTCCCCCTACCCTGGTGGACCTTGCTGGCTTCACCACTGGGAGTGTCAGGAGGCAGAAATTAAGAGTGCAGACTGGGACTCAGCACCTGTAGCTCAGTGGCTAGGGCACCAGCCACATACACCTCGGCTAGCAGGTTCAAAACCAGCCCAGGCCTGCCAAACAACAATGATAACTCAACAAAAAAATAGCCACGTGTTGTGGCAAACACCTAGTCCCAGCTACTTGTGAGGCTGAGGCAAGAGAATTGCTTAAGCCCAAGCACTGGAGGTTGCTGTGAGCTGTGGCACTATGGCACTCTACCAAGGACAACATAGCGAGACTGTCTCAAAAAAAAAAAAAAAATGCAGACTGGGGTCAGAGACCTGGGTTCACATCTAGCCCCTGCCACTTAGTAGCTAACTGCCACCTGGACAAGCCTCTTAAAGCCTTGCTTTCTTATCTGTAAAATGGGAAGAACAATAGCACCTTCAAGTAGCTGGGACCACAGGCACCCGCCACAGCGCCTGGCCATTTTTTTGGTTGCAGCCATCATTGTTGTTTGGCAGGCCCAGGCTGGGGATTTGAACCCGCCACCTTAGGTGTATGTGGCTGGCGCCGAGCCGCCTCACGGTGTTGTTGTGAGAAGAAATAAAATTATGTATGTAAATAATAATACAGATAATAACCCACATTTACTGGGAGCTTTCTTCAAAACAACTCTGCACGCATTGCCTCAGTGTGGCATGGTGTCTGGCACACAGTCAACACTCAAGTGGCTCAAAACAAACTCCAAAAAGACCTGCAGGAAAATCCAGAGCTGCCACAGGGGCAGTGCCGCTTGTGCAGAATAGGCTTCCCCCAACCTTCACAGTTAGCTGAACCCAGCCAAAGTGGACCCAACACAGGCCTGCACCTGGTCACACGAGGTTCTCGTGGCCAAGACAGAAAGCAAAGGCTCAGAAACAGGGATGTTTTCTCTTGCAGACACTGCAGTGGGTGTGAGCTGGTCCATCCTCTATGTTGCTGTCTAAGGGGCCGGGTGCCTGGGGTCACCTCCAAAATGACAGAGTAAGTTCAAAGGCGTAGTGCAGGGTTCTGCCTGAGCCTGCCTGCATGCTGTGTCTGTGTGAGACACATTGCAGGGCCTGTCTGTACCTGCATGCCCACTTCTGGTGCTCTCTGTGCCAAGGTGACTAGGAGGGGTATTTCTGCTAGTCGCCCCCCTATATGAGTCAGCATACCCTGGGGTCAGCCCCAGCTTTTACAATGCTCTCTGTTGTGCCACCAAAGAGAAGCCTTGCTCAGTCTCCTGGTCACCCTCCAAACCCATCTATCCAGTGTAAGTCCAGCATGAGGACAGTGGGGGCAGCCCACAGCTGTGGCTGTGTCCCCAGTCAGGACGAAGCTTCTCCATCCACCGGTAAGCTTCTTCAGAGCCAGTCGTTCCCACCAAGCAGACTGCCTCCAAGAAGGCAGGCTGGTGGCAGGCCTGGGGTTCCTCCAATACCAAGCCTCCTTGGAAGGAGAGGGTATGTTGGCTTGGGAAGGTAGAGACATCTACACAGCCCCCTTTCTGCTCCAGGGTACAGGAAATGGGCAGGAAATGATGTGGGACCAGCTCAGCCCCCAGTCCCACCAAGAGCTTCCTCCTTCCCTGTGACTCAACCGGAAGCTTGAAGCTCTCTGGGGTGAGATGGGAGATAGGAATAGGGTTCAGCACCATCCCCACCCTGGGCAGTCCCCACCTGGGGCCAGCCAGCAAGCTGGGGCAGCGCTGTGACTCAGAGCCCCACCTTGCCTTTCTCTCCACCTCAGCTCCCGCCCTGCAGCTAGCTGACCTGGCTGTCACATCCTGTCTTCCACAGGCCCCAGAAGGGCTAGGCCAGAAAGCACTAGCTTCTTTATAGAGTCAGAGAGGGAAAGGGCCTCTAAGGGGGGAGGAAGCCAACTCTCCTGCTTCCCACCAGAGAGGGGTCTGGGTGGGATAAGTGCCTGGCACCTCCAGACAGGCCCTGTTGGAGCACCTCTCCCCAGAATGTCACACATCACCAGGACCTTGGACCCACCTGCATAGGCAGGAGTACTGACAGGGCAGAGCTAGCTGACCTGGACATACTTCCTCCCTCCACAGTGCCCAGAGCTGGGCAGGAAGCAGTAGGGAAGACTGGGCCAAAGGTTGCCATCACCTGGCCAGTGCCAGAGCAAAGTCCCCAACCAGGGGAGGGTCATGTGTGTCAAAGGTCCACCCCCCCCAACATGGGCTGAGGCAACCAAGAAATAAAAAAAAAAAAAAAAGGCCAAGGGAACCCAGCCTCAAAGCATTCATGTTCCTGGGTGAGTATCTTCCAGATGGCCACTGCTACAGCCCCTGCCAGGATCGCTGGAGGGCCCTCAGCTGGCAGGGCCAGCCCAGCCCCAACTGGTACTGGTGCCCCAGCTGCAAAGACTGCTGCCATTGCCTCGGGGGCCACCCTCCTCACCTCCACAACCCACCGAGGACCACAGTCAGATCCTCCACCTCTCTGCCCAGGGCTGTTCTTCCCTGGCTGCCTCCTCCCCAGGCCTCTGCCCTTGCCACCTTCCCACCCGCACCCACGAACCACCTCAACCCCCAGCCTTAGCCTCAAAGACCAAATCCTGTGTCACTAACGCCCCCTCTCAGATAGCCAGCTTTCTTCAATGTCTGTTCTAGAAACTTTGATCCTCCCCCCACCCTATCCAAACTCCCGAAGAGAAGAGCACTGTGCCATCTCCGTACCTCCCTCAACCCTCCTCTTGACAGAATTAGGCCTCAAGCAACCCCATGTTTAGCAAGGTCAGTCTTGTCAAGGGCCCAGGACTGACTCACTGCCAAACCCCACACACAGATCACACTGCCATGATGAACCCCTGTCCTCTAGGTGTCTGTGCCCCCAAGTCTCGAGGATGATGTCCCATCTCCCTCACAGGCTCCTGGGCCTGCACCCCCAGGGAGCTAACATAATTTAGTATTTACTAAGCCTTTCAATGGACTGAGTCTGTTCTCAGTCTTCATGGACTTCATGAGACAGTGCTTCTTACCTCCATGTCAGGTGAGTGTCACCTGGAGTGTGGAGCTGAGGTACAAACCTGGGCTGCCAGGCTCAAGTCTGTGTCACCAGCAGCACCCTCTACCTCTCCAGCTTTGCGCCAGAATGTTCCTGCTGTCTGAATCTGCTCTTGGCCCTGCTCTTTTTACTCTGTGCAAGCCCCAGGGTCACGTGCCTGTACCCATCACTTCGATAAAGTGCATGCTGGTGAACCCGGAACAGCTCTCCTCCTACATGCCAAACCCCACGATGCAGACCCTCTGTGGATACCTCTAACCACTGCCGTGCCCCTTCTAGTCCCACTCCCTGGCTTGGGACCCTGTGTCTGTGTGCCACTGCTCACCAGGTTATTACTTCCCTCCTCCTCCTCCCTCACCTATAGACATCAGATCTGTAACCAAATCCTGTCCACTTCCCCTCCCCATCTCTGAGCCTGCTTACTCTCCTCTCTCACCCAGGCCACTACAGCTGCCTCCCATAGGCTTTCTGCTGTAGCTGGAGAGCTCTAGGAACTGCCACTGTCCTAGTTTTATATATGACATATAAAACCTGCACAATGCCCCATAGTCTACACTCTTAACTAGCCAGCTCCTACCACCCTCCCATTTCAACTGAGTGACCCAGAACTGCAACGCCAGATCCCATTTCTCTTCTCTGGTCTTTGCTCAGGCAGTTCCCTCTGCCTGGAAGGAAGGCCCTCCCTTCTGACTCACACTCATCCTCTGAGACTCAGCTAGATTAGCTAGGTTTCACCTTCTCTGGGAGGCCTTCCTGAATGCCCGACTGGGCAGAGGCCCTCCCTGGCATACCTCTTACAGTGTACCTGCACCCTAATGATGCTCATGATGGGCTTCTGTGCCCATCTCTTCCACCATGCAAGGTGCAAGGTCCACAGCATCCCCCAATTCAGAGTGCTCTGGTTCAAAGGGGGCAACATGGAGGTCCTGAAGCCTCACACTCAGATGTGTCTGAGAATCACTCCTCTGAGCTCTGACACTAGTCATGGAGTCCTAGGGTCCACAGAGAAGCATGACAGCTTAAAGTGCCACAGGGAGAGAAGACACCGAACATGGAGTCACGAGACCTGGATGTGAACCTCGACTTTATCACTGACCCGCTGGGTAACTCTGGACAACTCACCTGCCCTCTCTGAGAGGGAGGCCCTGTAGGATTGCTAGGAAGACCAAGCTCTGCACAGATGAGAGAGTACTAACCTCAGGTTCGACCCTGACCATCTTTCCACTGCTCACCCTACGGACCTTTCTCCAGTGCAAGAAATTTCCCTGGTGGGTGCCCAGCACCTGGCTGCTGAGAAGCCCAGACCTGCAGGAAAGGAAAGCAAGGGGGGGTGGATGAAGCTGCAATACCTGAAGGTAAGAACCCTGGAGGGAGCTGCTTAGCGCCCTCTGCCCTTCTACCCTGTGGAATTGGGGCCCGGCCTTCTCAGATTTTCAGAAAAGCCAAAACCTGAATTTTGGGGTAAAAATCTTCTAAGTTTTAAATATCAGCAATTAATTTAACATTTTTCTAAGGCACCTAGCGGTCAAACAGAATCTATCTCCAGGCTGGCTCTGGCCTACACAGTCCCCTGTGTACTGTAGTGTCCTCAGCTGGACCCCTTGCCCTGTGCAGGAACTGACTTCAATAGATTTTTTTTTACCAGGTAGAAATACATACCCTCCAACTATTTAAAGGCTGAGCTGGTGAAGTAGGAGGCACCTGTTCTTATGGACAGAGCATGGTTATCAGAGAACTATGCCCAAGGCTTTGTCCCAAACCTCTCTAGCTGAAGCACCTGAGGGGCTGCAATCTCTAGCTGCATGACCCTGACAACACAAGTTAGCATCTCTGAGCCTCAGTTTCCTCGGCTATATGACAAAATACATCTCACATCCAAGCACAGCTCCAGGCACATGATGTGTGTCCACAACAAGCAGTCTTCACCCCTCTTATCTCAGAATCACTCCCAGTCAACCAGCCAGAGGAGGTCAAGAAAGCGGAAGCCAGTCAATGAGTAGGGCCCTGTTTAGGAGGATGGACACCGAGGGCTGTCTCCTACCCACTCTTCCCACTGGAAGCCCCTCACCCCACCCTACCTCTTGGAAGCCCCCTAGGTTACAAAATGAGCTAAAGGATGGGCCAGCACAAGTGCAGAACAGAAAGTTCCCCCAAGAGGTGAGATCACAGGCTTGGGAAGCAGAACCCATGCCCCTCAGTTGTGCTATCTGTATAATAAAACTACTGAAAGGTGGTGCCCATGGTAGCTACACACCTATCCCCTCCTCCTAGGCACTGCACACTGGAATACCAGCTGTGCCGGAGGGCTAGCTCCTGCCTTGTGGCAGACACTGTCAATAAGCCATGGCTAAAGAATGACTGAAGACACTCCACAGAACTAGAAGAGGAAAGACTTGTGGCCTTGGGAATTACAAGAGGCAGAGTGGAACCCCTATGGGACCTCAGGTATCTGTCCAAGGATGGCAACCTTTGTGCAAGCTGTTCTCTCCCCTGGACATGGGGACACAATCTCAGGACAGGGAGGGCTAGTGGGGGAAATGCAGCTGTAGGATGTAGTCCAAAAAAACTCCCCAGAAAGCCAACCTAGCAAGGGCAGGTCTGGGCTATGAGGGCCTTGAGTTTTATTTATTGTTCCTCTCCTGCCTGGCTTCAGGGAGGAACTTGTCTGAGACCCCTTGATTCTTAACACCAGTCTGAGCACTGACTGGGGAGTGGGAGGACAGACCCTAAGAAGGGGGTAAAGGAAGGAGTGATTAATGACATGACCAAGTCCAGGCTTTTCTTTAGACCCATGCCATCCTGCCTCTTTCCTGGAAGATGAATGTGCTGCTATATTCAGATGTGCCCTAAAGTTGTGCAAGCTTGGAGCTCTCCTGGGCTGGCACGTAGGCATTTCAACATCAGCTGAATGTGGGTTATGTAGAGGGCAGAGCAGAACCAGTGAGGGGCAGGGAAGGAGAAGGGAAAAGAGGGAGAGGTGTGATCCAGCCCCAAA
>NW_003852672.1:65318-68544 GCF_000181295.1 Otolemur garnettii | reverse complement strand
TCATTGTTGTTTGGCGGGTCTGGGCTGGGGATTCGAGCCCGCCACCTTAGGTGTACGTGGCTGGCACCTTAGCCGGTTGAGCTATAGGCGCCGAGCCAAAGGAGGACTTTCAAAGGGCTGAACCAGGAACATCTGAAAACTGGGCTAAGTTAAGCAAGACCCCTGGGAATGAGCTCCAATCAGTTCCACAAGGCCTCACCTGGTCTCCTACTGTGAGGCAGTAGAGGGGTCTGCACTGTCTCATTCCTTGCAGACGGGGCAGCCCTGGTCTGGCAGGGACTTGGCACCCAGCAGAAAGCCTGAATACTCAGCACTCAGATGGTATATACCAAACTGACACAAATAACTTCACCATGCAAGGCTGGCAGGGAACTTCCAGCACAGCAGAGGCTGCTACCTTTTGCTGGGGACCCGGCATGTGCCAGGCACTATGCCAACCACTTTACATACATTATTTCATGTACCTCTCAGAACCCTGTGAGATGGATTCTGCTGTTATTCCTACTCTGCTAATGTGAAGAAAACATGCTTGGAGAAACCTGGGAGCTTGCCCCAGGTTGTGCAGTTGGTAAGAGTGGGAGGCTAGTTTGCCAGACCAGGCCCTTAGTGCCCACAGTCAGCCCTCCCTCCACTCAGCCCTGAAGAGCCATGGAGATGCCAGCCCAAAGGACAGAGCTGGAGACACACCTATGTTGAGAAGAAGCCACATCAGTCAGAGAGGCCAGTAACCAGCCAGGAGAGCACTCATCAAGTGGCCAGCATCGTGGGCTTCTCAGGGCAGCAGTGACCCTGGTGCCTGCCCCAGGGTCAGAGTACAGGCAGCTGATCCGTACCCAGTGCCCAGTTCTCTCTGCTCAGTGGGGTTTTGTTGACTGCTACTTGTAGACACACAGATTTATGTCCAATCTGCTTCCAAAACACCTGTCTACTACTTTCTACCCAGGTGCTTCTGGACAGGGGGAAATTAAAGCTCCCTTTAATTGTCCAAATAAGGGGACTCTTTAAGACTTTGGTGAGCCAGGGAGCAGCTTGTTTTTTTTCTTCTTGTATGGCCAAGCTGGGAGACACTAGGCCTGCAGCTCTTACATTAGGGGAAGTTGTCCACTCAGCACCTCTCCTGCTCCTGGAGTTCTGTGTGGCAGTTTCTATGCAAAAGAGCCCATGTTCCACATGTTTCTCTGGAGTATTCCTTCCACAGAGACTGGCTGACCCTAGACTTCCCCAGTGACTGTCCCCCAATACTCCTCCCAATACTGACCACTGGGTGGACCACTAGTGAGCCCCCCCATCCTGAGAGCCCAGGAAATGTGTTGCTTACCACAGTAATGAGGGTTCTGTATGAAGGACTCTGGTGCAGGGCAAACTGATGCTCCACTGCAAGGGATTTTGTTTTAAATTACAGACACAGCCCACTGTCCCTGGGCATCTATGAACTGGAGCACCCAAGGGGCTAGAGTGCATTTAGTAGAGGAGAGTGGGTACCAGGAAAGGGAGATGTAGCCTGTAGTACCATGCCTGTCCCTGGAAGGTCTATGAGAATACTATGGCCCCGGGCCCAGTGTCCCTGGTCTCCACAGGCCAGCCAAGGATGGGCATGTGCGAGGAACACCTAATGAGCCCCTGGGGATGAGGCAGGAAACCACCTTGAGCCATAGTCAGGGGTGAGCTTGTTTAGTCACCAGCATTCCCCTCTGGGCTCCCAGCCAGCCCCAGGGCCTATAGGCTGGTAAGTGGGGAGGCGAGGTACTATCAAGGCTGGGAAGAAGCCCAGAGAAGGGAGCACTCTGCAGTGCAGGGGGAACTCAGTCCAGTCTGGACAGGTGCTCATTAAGTCCAGGTGTCTGAGGCGCTGCTGAACTACCCCAGGGATCCCCCACCCCCACCCCCGCCAGGCAGATCCATGCTCTGGGATTCACAGCTTGGAGAGCACGGTGTGGACTGCCTTTCAAGTTCTCTCAGTCCCTCAGCTGGACAGGTTTGTACAGTGTGCGAAATGCATGCCCAACTGTGGCAGCCCTGGCAGACAAACCATGTGATCTGAGCAAGGGGTCTGGTGTCAGAAGCCTGGGAATGCTGACAAATTTGTGGAAGTGGGCCAGGTCCTAGAGCTGTGAAGGTCATAATGACCAAGTGTTCTAGCTGCTCTCAGGAAGCAGATCCCCTTGGTTCTTCCTTATAGTGCCCCAATTTTGTTGTCTAATTACCCTGTGCATGGTCCCATCCAGTTCCAGAGTTGGACACAAGACCTCCTGCCTTTGACATGGCCTCAAGGGCTAGCCCAGCTTTCCCAGGGCCATAAGTGAAGTCCATTGGAGCATTTGCCCCTGTCTCACCTTGCCCTCTCCCAAAGGTGAGAGTTAAGGACAAAGGGAGTCATGGCTACAACAAAAGCAACAGCAAGGCAGCAGTCAGGGTCTGAATACACCTATTTATCCTCACTTCGTGAGCAGACCCACCTGAGGGGCTGCAGTCAAACTAACACCCCAGCACTATCTCCATGCCAGGGAGAACCTCCCTCACTTGTGCAGGAGTAAACTCTGAGCTGAATATACATAAGAATGACAGCTAACACCTTTTAGGCAGTTTCTATACCAAGCCCAGTCCTAAGGACTTTTCAAAAACAAGCTGATTCAGTCCTCACAGCCTTGAGATAGGTACTGTTATTATTCCTATTTTACAGATGAAGAACTCAAAGCCCAGAGAGGTTAAGTAGCTTTTTCAAGGTCACATGGATACTAAGTGAATGAGACAAGATTTGAACCCAGTCTCCAGCAATGTTTCAGACAGGGCTACTAGGGCTCTGCCTTCTTTTAAAGTGCTGATTCTACTGTTTTTTCTTTTTTTTTTGGTAAATATGATGTTTTTAGGGGTGGGGATACTGTAAGAGGAAAAAAGCCTAGTAATTTCAGCTTGAAAACTCTAATTTATACATGCTTTACTCCAATGCATATAATGTGACAACCAACAAGTTAAAGGGTCTGGATTTACATCTGTTGGGCACCTCTATATTTTACTTGGGAGTAATGCATCTAGTTTCATTAAGTTCCCTTGGTAGCCTTGTCAGGTGACTAGGACTCCTCATTTTGCAGATGAGGAAACTGGGGAGCTAGGAGAAAGTGCTGACTTGCCTAGTAGTAGACACAGGCTTGGGATTCTGGGGGCCTCAAGAGGTGAACAGGAATAAGGAAAGGGAAAAGTGAAGGGTGGGACAGCCGGGTGGCCACAG
>NW_003852672.1:61135-65091 GCF_000181295.1 Otolemur garnettii | reverse complement strand
GTCTGCAGCTCCCTGTCCTGCTGCGACTTGCTGGAAACACCAGCACCCGGGTTTACAGGACGGCAAACACGGCCCCCACACACAGTGCCCTCGGGTCAGCATCCAGACAAGCAGAAGTGCAGGTGGATCAGCGAGGAGCCAGTCCTGCCTCCCTCCCGAAAGTGCACCTCCAGGGCGCGCAAGACCCCTCCTCACCTACAACGGAAACCAAGAAAGGAGCCTGCAGCCCCACAGTTCCCTTCTCTTCTCCCTCCCTCCCTGCAGTGCTTTGAAAAGAGGGGTCCTACTGGACCCTCCTACAAACACCCTCCTCTGTCCTTTGTCACGGCCACCTAAGCACGCAGCGCCACTCCAGCGTCTCTGCCCTCCCCGCCCGCGCCCCAGGGTCGTCCCGCACTTACCCAGCCGCAGGCTGACACGGGGGCCGAGAGCCCGGGTCGGTGGCACAAGCAGCAGTAGCAGCGGCAGCAGCGGCCAGGCCCCCCGGCCCATCCTGGCTCCCGACTCGCGCTGCGGCGTCCTCCGGCTCCGGCTGCTCGAGTAAACTCGCGGGGCGGCCCCACCCGCACTAGCTCCAGGCCTCCGCCTCCCGACCTGTGGGTAGGGATGGGAAGGCGGGTGAGGCCGGCCTCGGCAGACGCAGGCCCCCAGCACCGCACCGCTCCTCCTGCCCCGCGCCCGCCCCCTCCCGCACCCCACGACGGAGGGCGGGACCGGAGCAGGAAGTCGCGCGGGCCCCGCCCCGGCACGGCCCTTCCCCCTTCCTCTTTCCCGGGCGCTGGTAGCAGTAGGCCGCCAGTTCTGTGCCCTCGGCTCGGGGCGCGCCCGGATGGGGTCGAGGCTGCTGGTGCGGGGACGCGGACGAAGGCAGATCTCCCCAACTCCCCACCCCACCTCTCGGACCCTCCCAATGCCACCAGGCCAGGTCCCTTCCCGCTCCTCTGGGACCCTCTGCGGCGTTGGGAACACGCACAGGCTTGGCTCCAGTGTGCTTGGGGAGGGCTACTTGGTCTCCTCCCTTTACGCCCAACCTATGCTCCTAGCATCCGCCTGTCTGAGCCCAGAGGAGCCCACCGGGCTGGTTGCTTCACTACAGGTCTCTGCCGGACAATGCTTCAAGCTCAGCGCTCAGTCTGGGTTCCCTGCCGGCTCGTCCATGCTACAGTTCTGCCCACGCGAAGCCCTCGGGAGGAGGGAGGGCAAGATGAGTTTAAGTGGGATGACAGGATCTAACATACTGGCAAGGAAGTGAGACCCACACGACCTGCACGTGGAAAAGAACCTAAAGCTGGCGTGGAATCCTAGAGACACCAGCCTCAGAGACCAGGGGTTCCAAGTGCAGAATCCTTCGTGGATTCTGAAATGAATTTAATGTATCCCCAACAACAATAAATATAAACAAAACCCAAAATATCAAAGTACAATGATATAAATGGTAAGTACGTTTTGGGAAACCTGTTACAACTTTGCCTAAGTGTGAACAGGATTACAGTAAATACAAGGGCCAAAAGGAGTTTGAAAGCTTCTGCTAGTCGTGCCTATAGCAGTGGCAAATGTTTCTCTGGGAATCTGCTGCAATTGCAGGGAAGTTCCTCTTCACCTCTAGCCAAAATCATCCTCCTCAGAGCCACTTCCTTTGTTCTCCTACCTACCCCAGAGACTGCCACATCCTCTCCTGCAGCAGAGTAGGTATCAGAGGGTGGCACAGCACCCACATGGTCATGGGTCTCCTCTCTTGCAGTCACACTTCACATTTCCTCATGCTCAGTGATTTCTATACCTGCCCCATCCTGACCTCCTCCTGCTGATGGGTACAGGCTGGCAGCACCCACCCACAGCAGTGGACACAGAATTCTACATGGAGTGTGGGCAGCACCCAGAGCCCTACCATTGCCCAGGCTGGGGTCTATCAGTGGAGTCAATCCATCTAGTCAGTGATGCCCACAGCTCTATCTGCAGCCCACACTTCTGGATCTTTGTCCTGAACTCCAGATGGCCTCAATGTTTATACTTGACTATCTGATAGAAATCTCAGCTCGGGTCCTGTAGCTCAAGTGCTAAGGCACCAGCCACATACACCAGAACTGGCGGGTTCGAATCCAGCCTGGGTACGCCAAACAATGACAACTACAACCAAAAAATGGCCAGGCAATGTGGCGGGTGCCTGTAGTCCCAGCTACTTGGGAGGCTGAGGCAAGAGAATCACTTAAGCCCAGGAATTGGAGGTTGATGTGAGCTGTGATGCCACAGCACTTTACCCAGGGCAACTGCTTGAGGCACTGTCTTAACAACAACAACAACAAAATCTCAAACCAAGCATGTCCCACACTAAGTTCCCAGTCTCTCCCCCTTCCCCAAAATGTGCTACAACTAAAGTCTTACTTACATCATTTAATTGCAATATCATCTTTAAATTGTTCAGGCCAAAAACCTTAAGTCTGTCTTTTCTCTCACTCCTCACACCTAATCCGCTGGCAGATCTATAATCTGACCACTTAACACCTCTCTAGGTCCCAGACACCACCCTCTCCTTGCTTGGGCAAGGGCCTCCTAACTGTTCTCTCTTGCTGCTTCTTCTCCCTCATTCCTCTACAGTCTATTCTCAACACAGCAACCAGGGTATCTAAAACAAGCCAGGTCAGGGCTCTCCCATGCTCAAATCCCTCCAATGGTTCCCCATCTCACTGAGAATAAAAGCCAAAGGTCTTACTTAAAATAATCTGCAAGGCCCTCAGTCTCCTCTCCACCCTCTTGTCCTCGCTTGTCCACCCCAGGTACCTGTGTAGTGTCCTGAACACAGCGTGCATACTCTGTCTCAGGCCCTGTGACTGGTCGCTCCTCACCCAGAGCAGCCTTCCCCAGTCTGCAACTGAGTTCCTCGCTTCCTTCAAAACTTTGCTCAAATATCACCTTGAAGAATCTGAACTTCCTCCCAATATTCCCCTTTCCCTGAGATATTCTCAAAGCACTTATTACTAACATACTGTATGATTAGATCATCTTTATTATCCTACTCCTTTGACCCAGAATGTTACTCAGGAGTACAAGGGTTTTTTCCTAATCTTCTAGAACACTGCCTGACACATACTAAGCAGGCCCTGAATAAGCATTGCCTGAATGAATGAATGAATGAATGCAACCTGAATCACAGACTACTGCTGACTCATGTCAGCTAACAACCAGAGCTAAATTTTTTGGTCCAGTAAAGAGTTCCTGCAAACCTGAAATCATGCAATTAACTTTTCAACCTATGCACAGAATGTTGTAATTAATGCTTTTAAATCTATTGGTTCTGTCTGGCTCAGGCTCCATCCCACTGAGGTCATGCTGGTTATTGATTCTGTTCTCATACACTTTGTGTCTCCTCCTGGTTTTGAGTCATCTATAAATTTGGAAAACATTTCTTATGCCTTTATCAAGTCAAGTCACTGATAAAAATACTGGGTGAGTAGCCCTAGTACTCAGACCTTGGTTTATAAATACCACTCTCTAATAAAATGAACTCCTTGGGGGAATGAAAGGGAGAGTACAAAGTAAACATGGGACATTCTGTTGAGCCAGAAAGCAAAGAAATGATCAGAGAATAATGGGGTCATGTCAAAAGGACGTAGGAGTCAGTTTGATGACCAACTGGTACATCAGAAGGCATAATGAATTCACGGAGTTTCATACATCAAATTAAAAAACAATCCATTATTCCACAGTGAAACTCACAAAGAGAGAGAAAAAAGAAAGGAAGCAGCTTTTCTTCAGAAAAAGTGCTAGCTGAGGCCGCACTGTGGCTCACATCTGTAATCCCAGCACTTTGAGAGGCTGAGGTGAGAGGACTGCTTGAACTGAGGAGTTTGAGACAAGCCTGAGCAAGACCAAGACCCTGTCTCTTAAAAACAGAAAAAACTGCGGCGGCTCGGCGCCTATAGCTCAACCAGCTAAGGCGCCAGCCACGTACACCTAAG
>NW_003852672.1:48521-60506 GCF_000181295.1 Otolemur garnettii | reverse complement strand
AACAAAAACATTAGCCAGGCATGGTGACACATGCCTACAGTCTTACTACTCAGGAGGCTGAGGTAGGAGGATCACTTAAGCCCAGGAGTTTGAGGTTACAGTGAGCTGTGATCATTCTACTATACCACACTCTAGCCTCGGTGAAAGAAGAGAATCTATCTTAAAAAATACTAATATTAAGAATAGTAACAATAATTGGATGAGACAGAGCCAAAACCAGAGTTCAATGGCATGCCACTAGAGATCATCATCCAGGTCAACAGACTGAACAACTAGCTATGCGTCCTCCTAACTGGACTGCTTTAGCCCACATTTATCTTTATTATGCATAAGAATGTTACAGGGGGAAAAAATGCAAGAAATCTTGCTGAAATCAAGGTATTAGCTACAGCATTTCCTTCCCCTATCTTCTGCTGTTTTTACCTAGGAACAGAGCCTGAATCCCTGCGTGGGGTGGTTGCCCCGACACAGTAGCAGGCTGCTCCATCCTAGTATCTTGGCAACACATGCACTGTCTGACTGTTGTATTCATCCCAGAGGAGAGGAGGCAGGGCTGTGAAGCCCCCTCAGTGGGTAATTATATACCACTCACACTGCTCAGGTGCTCCCAGTATACTGTTCGCCACCTGGACAGCAAGCTTCTTGAGGACAGTGACACATCTTCCATATTCCAAACCCCCACTGCCTAGCACAGCATACCACAGGGCTGACAAAATAAGGGTACTGACTGTTGGCTCCAAAAAGAGTGAGCCCTCCAACCCACTCCTCCAGCACAGTAAGCCCTGTCCCTGCGGGTTCCACTGCCTTCTGTTAGTGTGCTACTGCCTCCTCCCCAGACTAGAAAACTCAGGAGGATAAACAGAGAAAAATTTCACATGAGTGGGCTTCCTGTGGGCTCCAGAGTGTTCCAGAGCCAACAATGCATCACCTGTTCCCCACTGCCACTCTTGGATGCAGGCAAATCTTTCTGGGCCAGAACACCAGTGTTTATAGAGAGCCCAGGGGCGGCTTGCAAAGGGAGACAAGAAAACAGCACCCTGACTCAGTGCCTGTAGTTCAGTGGTTAGGGTGCCGGCCACATACACCAAGGCAGGCGGGTTTGAACCCAACCCAGGGCCTGCTAAACAACAGCAACAACTGCAACAAAAAAATAGCCAGGGGGCTATGCCTGTGGCTCACTGAGTAGGGCACCAGTCCCATGTACAAAGGGTGGTGGGTTCAAACCTGACCCCGGGCTAAACTTCAACAACAAAAAAAATAGCTGGGCATTGTGGCAGGTGCCTGTAGTCCCAGCTACTCGGGAGGCTGAGGCAAGAGAATCGCCTAAACCCAAGAGTTAGAGGTTGCTGTGAGCTGTGACACCATAGCACTCTACTCAGGGTGACCATACTGAGACTCTGTCTCAAGAAAAAAAAAAAAAGAAAGAAAACAGCACCCTTTCTGGCATCCTGGCCAGCAGATGAAGCCACTGTGAATCTACCCTTTCTCCATCCACACTCACACTTCCTTGCACTTCCTCCCACCCTGACTGTCCCCTACAGGCACTCTCTCTGTCCGGGCACACAAACATATACACACAAGAAGAACAAAAGCAGAGAATTAAGATAAACCCTGCAGAGGAGCCCAAAGTGACTTCTCTGTGGTAAGAGATGTCAGACCGGTGGCCACAAGACCCACAGGCAGATAGGGAAACTTCCTGGAAGATGAGAATATTTCAGATCTTGATCTCGGTTTTGGTTTTCTAAGTGCACACAAATGTTAACCAAGCTGCACACTTAAGATCTGTGCAGGCTCGGTGCCTGTGGCTCAAGTGGCTAAGGCGCCAGCCACGTACATCCAAGGTGGCGGGTTCGAATCCAGCCCGGGCCCACCAAACAACAATGACAGCTGCAACAACAACAACAAAAAAATAGCTGGGCGTTGTGGCGGGTAGCTGTGGTTCCAGCTACTCGGGAGGCTGAGGCAGGAGACTTGCTTGAGCCCAGGAGTTGGAGGTTGCTGTGAGCTGTGATGTCACAGCACTCTACCCGGGGGGACAGCTTGAGGCTCCTGTCTCAAAATAAAAAAGATCTGTGCATTTTATTGTATGTAAATTTCTATCTTATACCTGTTATCATGGGGAGAAAAAGGGGCCAAAAAGGAAAAAAAATAAATACCCATAAGATCAGATAGAAGAAAAAGAAATGAGAGGAACTATAGAGGAGGGAGAGGAAATGGAGAAGGCTGACCAACCACGAGAAGGAGAGAGATAAAGGGAAGCATGGCTAAAAACACAGAGCAAATGGGCACACATGTATGCTGTCTCTCTACCCTGCTCAGGGGGTGGGAGGGGCAGGGCATAGGCACTCTGCAGGTGCCCTCAGCAGACCCACAAACTGGCCACCCTCAGCCTCTCAAGCCATCCGTCATTGGACATACACAGGTACAGCCTTTGTCCAGGTGCAGGCAGGCCATGTCCTTGGGCATAAATGTCCCCTGCCAGGCCTGCCTGCTCTAATTCCCACCAGTGAACCCTGGCTCTCCAGGCCCCACAGTGCCACTCTGGGAATGGCTGCTTTGTTTACTGGCTATGGGGGAGGGGTTCCTGCTGGGCCCAGTGGAGCTTGAACTTGAAGGTCCTGCCCACCTCTAGGCAGCGTGGGCTCCTCCCTGTTCAGTCTCAGGTGCTGACTGGCAAGCCTCCCAGCCAGGCCCCATAGACATGCTTTGGCTTTGGCCCAGCACCCCAGGCCTTGCTCCACCACCATCCCCTCATAGACCAGAGCTCTCCTTCTGCACCACCCCACAGCTACAGCTCCCCGGCTGGCTGGGCACGCTGCCTGCCAGTGTCTTCTCCCCAGGGCTGGGCAGCAGCTCAGCTGCACCACTGATCCATTCTGATGAGGAAGGGACATCAGCTGGCACACCCTGCGTGTGCTTTTAAATCCACCAATGGCTGCCAGGTCCTGAGGGCTGGGAGCTCCCTTGGGACAGAGCCTTGCCCTCTGCAGTGGAGGGTATCCATCCAGGGGCAGCACTTACATAGCCTGCAAATTTCACACACAGCTTTTAATCAGGGTCTGGCAACAAATGGAAATAAATGGCCTCATCTCTGCTTTCTAAACCATATTCCCCTGCACTGGCCCCTGGTTTATCGTACTCCTGTGCATGGCAGAATCCAATGGTTGAGCACACAGTTTCTTTCGTCAGAACCTTTCTTTATTTGGGGGGACCTGAGCCTCAGCTTCCTTGTCCCAAACAGGCCTGCTCACAGCACTTCACAGTGGTCACAACTGCTGAGCAATGTCTGCAAGTGACTAGCAGTGGCAGCATGCAGTTAATGCTCCACAGGCAAGGCCATGCTTGTTCTGTGATCAATAGGGTCACCTCTCATGAAAAGTTGCCCATGGTCTCAACAACTTTTTTTTTTTTTTTGAGACATAGCCTCAAGCTGTCCCCCTGGGTAGAGTGCCGTGGCATCACAGCTCACAGCAACCTCCAACTCCTGGGCTCGAGCGAGTCTCCTGTCTCTGCCTCCCAAGTAGGCTGGGACCACAGGTGCCCGCCACAACACCTGGCTATTTTTTGGTTGCAGCCATCATTGTTGTTTTGGCGAGCCCTTGCTGGATTTGAACCCACCACCTTAGGTATATGTGGCTGGCTCCTTAGCCACTTGAGCCACAGGTGCCAAGCCACTTTTTTTTTTTAAGAGACAGGGGTCTATTGCATTGTTGCCTAGGCTGCCAGCCCTGAACTAAGCTCCAGCAACTGTTTCACCTCAGCCTCCTAAGTAGCTGGAACTACAGGTGCGTGAAGCCCTGACCAATTAACAACTTCTAACTATCTTAGATGCCCATCTCCTCAAACCTCCTTCTGGGCTCTCCCTTCAGATTCAGCTGCCTTATGCAAACCTGGTGCTGAGGCTGCATCTCTCATAGCAGGGAGGAACCAGCCTGCCCAGCCCAAGCCTGGGTGTGCCTGCTGTGGTGAGAAGCCCGCCATCCAGCACCACTCCCATTGGGGCCTGTTGGGGCCTGAGCTGGCCACTCCCTAGGAGGGGATCCCCCTGCCCCATAGGGCTGTGGTGCAACCAGCAGGGCCCAACCTGTCCTGCTCAAACAGACAAGGTAGAACATGAAGTTGCCACTGTCACTCCCCTGCCCCTAACACAAGCGCAGGAGATCCCCCGCCTGCCTGTGTCTCCCAGCCTACTTCCCCCTCTGGGGGCCAAGGGAACCTAAGACATTGGCCTGGCAGATGCTCAGTACCTATCACCCCAAAGGGGCACAATGACTGCTTGGGGACTTTTATTTCCTGCTTTCAAACCACCAGCAGCCACTCACAATGGGAGGTAGGTATTCTAGGCCAGGTGGGGATGGGAAGCTAGAAAGGGAAGAGTCTAAGAGGGGCTGCCTCACCTTCCAGTTCAGCTCCTCAGGCCCCTTTCCAAGGATCCCCAGAAGTCAGAAATCTATCTGCTTGATTTACCACTGACTTCTTCGTTCTAAAATCCCACTCTGCATCCCAGACCCCTGGCATTGCCCTCTGAGGATGCCCTCCCTCTACCATAGGAAATAAACCTTCCTTCCCCAAGGCCCAAGGCGCTCCCCTTGCCTCTTCCTTCCTGGGGAGGAAGGGCTCTCTGACCCTGAAGTTTCCCAGTCACGCCAGGTCATCTTGGGGCCACCACTATTGCTCCCAGACAGAGATTTGCTCTTGGTGCCAAAGTGACCCCAGAGAATGGGCAAAAATAGGTATGCCCTGGCTTGGCGCCTGTGCTAAGTAGTTAGTGCGCTGGGCACATACACTGGGTCTGGCGGGTTCAAACCCGACCAGAGCCTGCTAAACAATAATGGCAACAACAACAACAACAACAACAAAATAACCAGGTATTGTGGTGGGCGCCTATAGTCCCAGCTACTTGGGAGGCTGAGGCAAGAGAATTGCTTCAGCCCAAGAGTTTGAGGTTGCTGTGAGCTGTGATGCCATAGCACTCTAGTGAGTGCTATATAGCAAGACTCTGTCTCAAAAAAAAAAAAAAAAAAGAATAGGTATGCCCACACATACTTATGGATGCGGGGATGGAAAGGTGAGCTGCACTCTCATTCTGCTTTGCCAGGGTAGTGGCTTCAAGGAATACATCCCTGGTTACAGTATCCACTTGCCACCCTAAAGCAATGGCATCAGGAGACAGTGCTCACAAAAAGCTGGTGTTAAAGAGCAGTGTTGAAGATCCCTGGGTGAGCAAGGGTCCAAGACAGCCACCCTGTCTCTCCCAGTAGCACCAGTTATGCCCTGTGAGTGATCAATGAGGTTGAGTGGACTCAGACTGGCTCTAGCAGGGGAGAGAGTTCTAAGGAGTTCAACCACCCAGCTCCATGGGCTCTTCTCCTGTTCTCCCACTTTGCAGTTCCCCCAAACCCCCTGAAAGAGAGCAGACTCAGCTTGCTCCTCCCAGCCACCTCTACAAATGCTGCCTAAGTCCCCACACTGCAGCCTGTGAGCAGTGAAGCAGAGCAGGAAGCCCCTTAACCCCAAGGGTAGGTTTCAGGGACATGTGGGCCCCAAGAATATGCCTCTTCTGGAAAGAGGCAGTCAGAACTTTAATTTCAAAAAGCTCCTTGCCATCAGTCTTCCCCTATCAAAAAGGTAAAGAACCATTTATTTAAGATATGTTAGCCTGCAGACACAGAGAACTTTCAAAATTAGTGTTTATCAGGTAAGAAGAAATTATACCTCCATATAGAATAGTTACATAACCTTGATGTGAAACATGTGGCATACTCTTTCCACCTACATTGAATTTGGAATTTACCTGGCCAGTAGTTTCCTATTATGTAAGCAGGGCACTGTACTCAGTTTTTTACATTTGATCATGTGATTTTCACAACAGGGTGAGATAGGAGTTTTTATAGACCCACTTCACAAGTGAGAAACTGGGGCAAGGACAGGTTCAGGGACTTGCTAAGGTCACACAAAGTGCTAAGTCAGGACTCGGGCCATAATCCACACAGACACTCTACCTACAATCAGAATTTTGGCCAGTTTTTGTCTCAAGTCATAGCTTCCCTACTCCTCTGCTGATAAAGCTACTGTCCATCCTCCCCTCTTTCCTCCTTTTTTTCCTCTACTCCCTCCCTCCTTCCCTTCCTTCTTTCTTTTGGAGTACAATGGCATCATCAAAGCTCACTGTACCCTCAAATTCCTGGGCTCAAGTGATCCTCTCCCTCAGCCTCCTGGGTAGCCAGGACCACAGGTGTGCCACTGCACCCTTCTTGCATCCACCGAACAGGTGTTTCCTGTGTGCTTGCTGCCTCCTAAGCACTGCTAAGTTGAAGGACACATGGTCACTACCTCCACAGAGCTGGCAGTTATCAGGATCTACTTTCCACAGAATACTTAGCCTCAACCCCATTTCTTAGAAACTTTCACTCACGCATTCCTTTGTTTCCAACAAAGGTAGCCCAGGGCCAACCTGGCAGAGCTCTAGAAGTTCTCCCATGTTGCAAAGTTCCCAGGGTTACTGCTCCGGACTCCCTGCCCTCTGTTCTGACTCCCAGGAAGTACTCATTTACACAATGCACGCCCCTCTTCCATCTCTACTGCACACTCCTGGAGTGCAGGGATCAGACCTAACTCAAGTTTGTTTTTTTTTTTTTTTGAGATAGAGCTTCAAGCTATTGCCCTAGGTAGAGTGCCATGGCATCACAGCTCACAGCAACCTCCAACTCCTGGGCTCGAGCAAGTCTCCTGCCTCTGCCTCCCAAGTAGCTGGGACCACAGGTGCCCGCCACAACGTTGAGCTTTTTTTTGGCTACAGCTGTCGTTGTTTGGTGGGCCCAGGCTGGACTCAAACCCGCCAGCTCAGGTGTATGTGGCTGGCGCCTTAGCCTCTTGAGCCATAGGCACTGAGCTCTAACTCAGGTTTTTAATCTCCAGGCTGCAGGTGGAGCTTGGAAATAGCAGTTACCCAGGAAATGTTTATTAAATGAATAATTGGGTTTTCCACTGCAGGTGACTATGTCCAATCATTTCCAAGCTCTTCATTCAAGTTTTCCTTCTCGGATCTCTTTTCCCACCTTCCTATTACTCTTTTCAAAGGAAAAGGCACCTCGCTGATGGGGGAGTACAGGCCCCCCCCCTTGCCTGCTGTAGGGCAGCCAAAGGACTTTCATTCTCATACAGGTCCAGGCTCAGGGCTTTGCTGGCTTCAGAAGAGGTGGCATTTTGCAGGGCCACTGAATGCTTGACTCCTAGGCAATCCTGTCAGATACTATGTTAATGCAAGAGCCCCAGAGGCATGCCCCAGGGAGAGAGAAGGCTCTTTCGGCTCTCCCCAAGGCAGCAGCCTCCTCCCATGTTTAGTTCACCTTTTGCCAATGTGCCCATCTTTACATCACACGTCAACAAAAGCTTGAGCTCCAGGTGCAAGGACACACAGCCCAGATTCCGGGAGCTTCAGAGAAAAAAAAAAAAAATCACCACGCCCTAAAAGTCAAGGAGGCCAAGTCCAAATCCTGACCTTCCCACCAACTCACTAGTCATCTTGGGAAGTAATTTAAAGTAATTTAATCTCTCTGGGTCCAGTTTCCTCTATGAAAATGAGAGGGGATGGGACAAGGTAATTTCTAAATCTCTTCCAGTTCTAAATCAACTGTGCCAAAAAAGTTTTTTTCATTGTGTTTCCCAGTCCTTGTGGCATTCGAGCCTTAACAAGAATCCTGTGGTTCTTAACTCAAGTAACACACTCGCATTACAGACGAAGGAACGTGAGCAGAGATTTGCTGACCTTCCTGCCGTGACCCAGGGCGCCGAGACTTTTGGTTGGAGCAGAATGGCTGGAAGAAGCCTGGACAGAGCCTGGATCTCGGACCCCGCCTTCCTCTCCCTCCCATTCCGCGTTCACCTGGCCGCCCAGCGCGGAGAAAGAAGCCCTGGTAAAGGGAGGCACTCAGAGGTTACAGCTACCGCCACACTGAGGAGGCGCCCCGGCCTCTGCCGAATTCCAAACGACGTCCTTGCGCTGGGACTCCCGGGTGGGAGCCGGCGGGGTTCGAGGCGCGTCCACCGGCTCTGCAGAAGGCCCGGCAGCCAAGGGAACGGGGCCCCTTCCGTGCTGCCAAGGCAACAGGCTCCCGGTGGGGCGCCCAGCTAGCTCGCAGGTGGCCTCGCGGAAGGGGGCCGGGCGGGAGGTGCGGGCCGGTGGCCTCGTCCGCCCCCTCCCGGGCCACGGCGCCCGCCCTCCCTACCTGCAGAGAGTCGGATGCGCGCACTCTCAGGTCCCACGGCGCGGCCCTTGCCCGAAGCGTCCTCAGGCCCGTAGCAGTTCCTGGAGAAGCGGAGTCTCCGGCGAACACCCTAGGTCCAGCGCTGCGGCCCCGGAAATGCTGGGCTGCGGCCCGGCCCAGCCCCGCCCCGCCCCGCCTCGCCCGTGTTTACAGAAACTGTCCGGCGGCGCCCGCGGGGCTTGGCCGCTGCCCGGCGGTCCCCCCACACCTCTGCCCTGCGTTTACCGCAACGCTGAGTCCCTGCCGGCCCGGCGCTGCTACCCACGACAGCTCTTGGCATAAAGAGGCGTGGAGCGCGTGGAGCTGCAGACTCCCTGGCTTTGTGAGGTTCGGCCTCGTGAGGTTCGGCCTCCCTGGACCTTGGCCTCAGGGCCTGTTTCCCCAGCTGGAGTCTGGGCTCGCCTGGGTTGGAACCCTGCATCCCCTACCATGTAACTAGCTATATTTCCCAGGATGAGTTCCTTAAACTCCCTGAGCCTTGACGTCTTCATCTGTAGACCTCACAGGGTGGAAGGGAGAACTGCATGGCAGAGGCATACTCTGGCACACCCGTCCACTCTCAATAATGGCAGTGTTGTTTGCAGTAGGAGGCCGGGGGAAAGGAGGACAGAGCCGCCCTGGGCGAACCACCCATATCTCCGCCTCAGTCTCCTAAGTGGTGGCTGAAAGGAACGGCTCTGCAAGACAGGGTGAAAGATACCAGCCATAATTACCTAGCTCACTTATCAAGTGACCTTGGCCTGTCCCTCTCTCGCCCTTGGTTCCTGGTTCTCCTATCTTCTACAAAGGCAACTGCAGCTTTCAGGGCCGTTACAGAATCAGCCGGTTCTGGACAGGTAAGTGGCAGAGCCAGCTGGAGTTGGCTGGTCAAGGGGCTGGGGGAACCTGGGGCCAAGCAGCAGCCTCTCCCCGCAACACACGGCTAAAGTGCACATTGGCCCTTACGGAGCTGCCAGATCCTCCAAAGAGCTCCAAAAAAAGAAAAAAATGGTCACTTTGTTACCTGTCTACAAGAGATAAAACATATTTACTACAGGCAAGTTGGAAAACAGAAAAACAAAATGAAAAATAATATCACCCCTAATTTCACCTGAATCATACATCAGCAATGTTAATATTTGTAAAAAAAAAAAATTGAGGCCATGCAAGGTGGCTCACGCCTATAATCCCACCACAGGGGGAGGCCGAGGCAGATGGATTGCCTGAGCTCAGGAGTTGGGAGACCAGCCTGAGTAAGAGCCACAACCTGTCGCTAAAAAAAGCCAGCCCTCGGGGCTGCGGCCCCGTATGCCAGAGGTGGCGGGTTCAAACCCAGCCCCGGCCAAAAACTTCGCCCTGCCCCCCCAAAAAAGCCAGGCCTTGTGCTGGGCACCTATGGTTCCTGCTACTCTGGAGGCTGAGCCAGGAGGATCACTTGAGCCCAAGAGTTTGAGGTTGCTGTGAGCTATGATGCTATGGCACTCCCACTGGAGGGTGACAAATGAAACTGTGTCACAAAAACAACAACAAAAAAATAGATATACAATTTACGTGTGGTAAATTGTACAAACCTCCAGTCAACTGGTATCAATGCTTTGGTGAATATCCTGGTGTCTCTTTTCTATGCATGAATATGCACTTACATCTTTTAGAAAAGGATTATTCAATACATACTCTTTTAACTCTCCTGAGGATAGCAATAGGTCACATTTCCCCATAACATTAAAAATTCTTGGCTGCTTACAGTAATTCCAGCATTCTGGGAGGCTGAGGTGAGAGGATCCCTTGAGTTCAGGAGTTCCAGACCAGCCGGAGCAAGAGTGAGACCCCATCTCTACTAAAAATAGAAAAACTGGCTGGGTGTGGCAGCTCATGCCTGTAATCCTAGCACTCTGGGAGCCTGAGGCAGGTGAATTGCTTTAGCTCACGAATTTTAGACCAGCCTGAGCAAAAATGAGCCCTCTGTCTCTACTAAAAAATAGAAAAACTGGTAGCAGCACCCATGCTCAGTGGGTAGGGCACCAGCCATATACACCCAGGCTGGTGAGTCCAAACCCAGCCCAGGCCAGCTAAGCAACAATGACAACTGCAACAAAAAACTAGCTGGACATTGTGGCAGGCGCCTGTAGTCCTAGCTACTTGGGAGGTTGAGACAAGAGAATTGCTTAAGCCCAAGAGTTTGAGGTTGCTGTGAGGTGTAATGCCACAGCACTCTACTGAGGGTGACATAGTGAGTCTCTCTCAAAAAAAAAATTAAATAGAAAAGAAAAGAAGAAAGAAAGAAAACTGAGGCAAGAGGATCGCTTGAGCCTGAGTTGGAGGTTGCTGTGAGCTATGACACCACGGCAGTCTATCCAGAGTGACAGCTTGAGGCTCTGTCACAAATAATAAAATAAAATAATAAAAATAGAAAAACTAACCCAGAGTGGGGGCAGATGCCTGTAGTACCAGCTAGGTACTTGGGAGGCTGAGGCAGGAAGATGGTTTGAGCCCAGGAGTTTGAGGTTTCTGTGAGCTAGGCTGACTCCTCTAGCTAGGGGCAACAGAGTGAGACTGCCTCAAAAACCCCAACCAAACAACAACAACAAAAATTCTTGCCTAGTTGGTGGTGTCTCTTGCTTGTAGTCTCAGCTATTTAGGAGGTGGAGGAGCCCAGCTAGCTTGGGCAACACAGCCAGACTCTGTCTCTATGCAGGGCAGGGTGACTCACACCTGTAATTCTAGCACTCTAGGAGACCGAGGCAGGTGGATTGTTTGAGGTCAGGAGTTTGAGACCAGCCTGAGCAAGAACAAGACCCTGTCTCTACTAAAAATAGAAAAAAAACTAAGGCAAGAGGATCGCTTGAGCCCAAGAATTGGAGGTTGCTGTGAGATATGATGATGCCATGGCATTCTACCCAGGGCGACAACTTGAGACTCTGTCTCAGAAAACAAACAAACAAAAAAAAACAGACCCAGGCTGGGCCTGGTAGCTCATGCCTATAATCCTACCACTCTGGGAGGCCGAGGCGGGTGAATTGCTTGAACTCATGAGTTCAAGACTAGCCTGAGCAAAAGTGAGACTCCACCTTTACTAAAATAGAAAAAAACTGAGGCAAGAGGATCGCCTGAGCCCAAGAGTTGGAGGTTGCTGTGACCTGTGACACCATGGCACTCTACCCAGGGCAACAGCTTGAGACGCTGTCTTCCCCCCTCAAAAAAACTCCTGTCTCTAAAGGAATTTTCTTTAAATAAAAATTCTTGCATACCTTCATTTTAACATATTCTGTCATGAATGTAGCACACATTTTTTTTTTTGAGACAGACTCTCACTGTGTCACCCTTGGTAGAGTGCTGTGTTGTCACAGCTCACAGCAACCTCAAACTCTTGAGCTTAAGCTATTTTCTTGCCTCAGCCTCCCAAGTAGATGGGACTTTAGGCAACTGTCAAAACACCTAGTTATTTTGTTGTTGTTGTTGCAGTTGTCATTGATCTTTTTAGCTGGCCTGGGCCAGGTTCAAACCCACCAGCCTCAGTGTATGTGGCCGGCCCCCTACCCACTGAGCTACGGGCGTCGCCTGTAGCACACATTTTTAACCAAGTCTCTACTGTTAGATGTTATTCCTAATTGTTCATTATCTTAAGTAATGTGGGAGGAGCATCCTTGTCAATAAACCTTTATGTGTTCCCTCAGTGACTCCTTTTGCTCCTTCCTTCTGCCCCTACATATTGTGTTACAGCTAAGGTTGGGTGCGCATG
>NW_003852672.1:46037-47837 GCF_000181295.1 Otolemur garnettii | reverse complement strand
TTCTTAGTTATTATGTCAAAACATTCATATTCTACTCATAGAAAGATTCACTTGTACCCTTGCAAGATGAACCACAGAAGTGAACCCTCGAATCTCTCTCTTTCTTACCCTTTCCTCTCTTCTGGGTCTCAGGTGCAGAGGGGTTTGAGTTGATACCTGCTCTGAGTCACCGCCACCCATGTCTGCACAGGGGCCCTTGATTCATGTAGCTGTTTATTTCCTTTTATCTTCTTTCCTCCTCCCACTTACTCCGACACAGACTACTATTCCAACGTGTTTAACACCTGTGCTTTTGTTCTTGTTCTTTCTTGTAAAGTATGCATTTTAGAATTGTATACACTTCAAAATTTTTTTAATTTTGAAATAATTATAGATTCATTCACAAGAATTTGCAATAACAATAGTATCCCTGGAAGCCCTTACCAGCTTCCCTGAGTGGTGACATTACATAACTAGAAAAATAGCAAAATCAGGAAACTGACGTTGGTACAATACGGTTAAATAAACTACAGACCGACCTTATTGTTCAGTTTTCATCTGTGTGCATGTGTGTGTGTGGTTCTATATGCAGTTTGATCCCATGATAGGTACAGAACTGTTCATCACCATGAGAAAACTTCCTGGTCCCCTGGTTTTTTTTGTTTGTTTGTTTGTTTTGTTTTTTGTTTTTTTGAGACAGAGTCTCACTCTGTTGCCCTGGGCAGAGTGCCATGATGTCATTGCTCACAGAAACCTCAGACTTGGGCTCAAGCGATCCTCCTGCCTCAGCCTCCTGAGTAGCTGGGACTACGGGTGTCTGCCACAATACTGGGCTAAAAATGGGGTCTAGCTCTGGCTTAGACTGGTCTGGAACTCTTGAGCTCAAGGGATCCTCCTGCCTCAGCCTCCCAAAATGCTAGGATTACAGGTACGAGCCACTGAGCCAGGCCTCCTGTTATTCTCTGTAATCACACTCTTGTCCACTCCTGTCCTTGTCCCCTGGCAACCACTAAACTCTGCTCTATCTCTGTAGTTTTGTTATTTTGAGAATGTTATGTAAACAGAATCATGCACAGATAGCCTTTGCAGAATAGCTCTTTTTTTCTGGCAACCACAATACACTTGAGCTATATCCAAGTTACTGTGTGCATCAGTAGCTCTTTCCTCTTCATTACTGAGTAGTACCCTTAGTCTGGGGGCACCAGACTTCAGCTATTCACAATGACCACCACTACTGCCCCAAACTGAAGCGTGTTTGGCTGTTTCCAAGTTTTGGCTATTGCAAATGAACTGTGAACTTTCTGCACAGGTTTTTATATGAATGTGACTTTTCGTTTCTCTGGGATATGTGCCCCAGGAATGCCATTGTTGGATCTTACAGTTAGTGTATGTTTAGTTTTATGGTGTTCTGTTTTGTTTTGTTTTGTGTGAGACAGAGTCTCACTATGTTGCCCTCAGTAGAGTGTGTGGTGTCACAGCTCACAGCAACCTCCAACTCTTGGACTTAAGCAGTTCTCTTCCCTCAGCCTCCCAAGTAGCTGGGTCTACAGGAACCCGCTACAATACCCAGCTATTTTTTGGCTGTAGTCGTCATTGTTATTTGGCAGGCCTGGGCTGGATTCAAACCTGCCAGCTCCAGTGTATGTGGCTGATGCCCTAGCTGCTGAGCTACAGGGGCTGAGCCTAGTTTTATGTTTTGTCACAGTTTTCCAGAACGGCTGCACCATTTTATATTTCCACTAGGAATGTTTGAGAGATCCAGTTTCTCCACATTTTTGCCAGTATTTCTTTTATTTTCTTTCATTCTTTTTTTTTTTTTTT
>NW_003852672.1:43943-44825 GCF_000181295.1 Otolemur garnettii | reverse complement strand
GGCGCCGAGCCTGGCCTATTTTCTAATTGGATTGTTTGTTTTGTATTTTTAATTTATATAAATGGTATTTTGTTATACATCTCATTTTGCTTTTTAGTTTTTTATTCTGCAGATTCTTGACACTCACCTTCTATGGTGTGGCCTAGTTCCTAACAGGTCACAGACAGATACTGGTCTGAGGCCTGGGGGTAGGGAACTGTAGCTCTAAAGGATACATCCACCACATTTGCTTTTTCTTTTCTGAGATAAGTTTCCACTCTGTCACCCTGGCTGGTGTGCAGTGGAGTGATCATAGTTCTCTGCAACCTTGAACTCTTGGGCTCAAGTTACTCTCCTGTCCTAGCCTCCAGAGTAGGTGAGACTACAAGTGCATGCTACCAAACCCATCTAATTTTTAATTTTTTAAAAATTGCATTCCAGAGGCTCCGCACCCATAGCTCAGTGGTTAGGACACCAGCTACATACACCAGGGCTGATGGGTTCGAACCTGGCCTGGGCAGGTATAACAACGACAAAAACAAAAAAATAGATGGGCATTGTGGCAGGCACCTGTAGTTCCAGCTACTTGGGAGGCTGAGGCAAGAGAATCACTTGAACCCAAGAGTTTGAAGTTGCTATAAGCTGTGATGCCACTGCACTCAACTGAGGGTAACATAGTGAGACTCTGTTTAAAAAAAAAAAAAATTACATTCCAAGTCCCAGCTACTCAGGAGGCTGAGGCAGAAGAATCACCTAAGCCCAGGAGTTGGAAAAAAAAAAACGAGAGAGAGAGAGAAAGAGAAAAGAAAATGAATAAATAAATAAATGGATAATTTTAAACATTGCTTTTTTTTTTTCTTTCAGTTTTTGGCTGGGGCTGGGTCTGAACCTACCACCTCCAGC
>NW_003852672.1:41945-43606 GCF_000181295.1 Otolemur garnettii | reverse complement strand
CCTTCGCCACTTGAGCCACAGGCACTGAGCTGAGAGAAAAATCTTTTAAGAGATAGGGTCTTGCTATGTTCTATAGCCTAGTCTGGAACTCCTGGCCTCAAGCTTTTCTCCTTCTTCGGCCTCCCAAAGTGCTAAGATCACAAGTGTGAACTACCAGCCCCTATACATCTATACCTGAAGGAAGGGACACCCAAACTCAACTCCCTACCCCTACAAATAACTCTGCATTGAATGTCTTCTTGCCCCTCGTATCTTTGAGCCGTGAGAACGGCTTTGAGATTTTTCCCAGGTAAATTGTGAGGCACAGGTGGCCTGTCCCTATGCCCACCAGTCATGGATCCCTGCACCCTTTCAACACTGGGTGTTATCTGGTCCCTTTTTCTAATCTAAAAGATATAAAATTGTAAGAATTTTTTTGTTTGAGACAGAGTTTCACTCTTAAACCACCCTCAGTAGAGTGCTGTGGCATCACAGCTCACAGCAGCCTCTAACTCCTAAGCTTAGGCGATTCTCGTGGCTCAGCCTCCCGAACAGCTGGGACTACAGGTGTCTGCCAAGTAGGCTATTTTTTTGTTGCAGTTTAGCCAGCGCTGGGTTTGAACTCACCACCCTTGGTATATGGGGCCAGCACCCTACCCACTGAACCACAGGCTCTGTCCTATTTTTTTTTTTTGAGACACAGTCTCACTATGTCCACCCTTAGTAGTTGCTATGGCATCATAGCTCACAGCAACCTCAAACTCCTGGGCTTAAGCAATTTTCTTGCCTCAGCCTTCCTAGTAGCTGGGACTACAGGCTCCTGCCTTAACGCCTGGTTATTTTTTTGGTTGTAGTTGTCATTGTTGTTTGGCAGGCCCAGGCAGAGTTCAATCCTGCCACCCTCAGTGTATGTGGCTGGCGCTGTAACCACTGTGCAACAGATGCCGAGCCCTGGCTATTTTTTTGTTGCAGTTATCATTGATGTTTAGCTGGCCCGGGTTGTGTTTGAATCTGCCACCCTTGGTGCATGTGATCAGCGCCATAACCACTGTGTTACGGGCACCACCTCTCTATTTTTATTTTAAAAATAAAAAAGAAATTATTTCATTATCAACTTTATCAAAATGTAATTCATGTACAATTACAATGCAAATCAAGATTGAAAACATTTCCATCATCCCAAATAATTTTCTGTCCCCTTTGTTCTCAATCTCTCCTTCTTGCCTCCCACTGATCTGATTTTCTCATTATGTATTACTTCTGCCTATTCTAGAATTTCACATAAGTGGAATCTTACAGTACATACTCCTTTGTGCAAACAATGTTTTTCAGAGTCGTGAGTATCAGTGGCTTATTTCACTTTTTTTCTCACTTTCTTTTCTTTGTTAGAGATGGGGTCTTCCTATATTTTCCAAGCTGGAATGCAGTGGCTATTCACAGACAAGATATTTAGTGCACTGCAGCCTTGAACTCTCAGGCTCAAGCATTCCTCCCATCTCGGGCTCCCAAGGAGCTGGGACTACAGGCCTTGCTTCCTTTTTATCTTTATATTTTTTATCTTTCTTCTTCTTTTTTTTTTTTTTTTGAGAGAGAAAAGAGAGGGGGGAGGAGAAGAGGGAAGAAGAAGAGAGGAAGGAGGAAGATGAGGAGAGGGGAGGAGGAAGAGAGGAAGCTATATATAT
>NW_003852672.1:39483-41521 GCF_000181295.1 Otolemur garnettii | reverse complement strand
AAAAAAAAAAAAAAAAAAATAGCTGGTTAAAGCAAAAGATTTCTGGGCCATACCCAGTTGATTGTATAGTCTGGAATGGGACCATAAAATCTCTGTATCTAATAGGTTCCCATGTGATGAGGTGATGCCCCTGCCTTGGTAGGGAAAGCAAGCAGCCCTGGGGAACAACTGCTGTTCGCCAAATCCTTTAACCTGCTGCTTTCCTCCCTACTCTGCTGCGTCCTCCAGCCCACAGTGTCCCCCCCGGCTCCATCCAGTGCTCCTCCCCTCCCAACCCTCCCACATTCTCCCAGGGCACATTTTATGAGCACATCCCAGGCCCCATCCTGATAAATAATTCTTCCACACTCTGTGGAAAGCCTGAGACTGTCCACCCACTTCTGGCCAGTTCCCTGTAATCACAGGGTTCCCAGTCCTCACTACTGTCAGCTGTTGCTGTCTTGGGTGACAAGTCCTGTGTCTGTCTTCCTACATGTCCACCACATCTCCATTTCCACCACCACTCCCATTTTACCACCACCAACAGCTCCATTACCAAGACCTCGAGTCCAGACATCCCTCTCTCTAATTCCCATCTCTTCTCCTTCCAGCTTTCAGGGCTAACATATTCCCTCTGATCCTTCTTGGACTTTAGCAGCTGCCCCAGGTTACCGGCCACTCCGCCTTCACTCAATCTGTCAGCCTTTCCCTTTCCTCCTTCCCTCCTTACCCAGCTTAGATGCACCATTCCAGCAACCTTATTGCCTCAATTTGGAGAGAGCCAGTCCTGTGGAAGGACTCACTGCAGATCCAGATCACCAGCCTCACACAGGTCCTCTGCACTTCTCTGGTCACCTCTCTGTACCAACTCTCTCAAACCTTCTCCCTAAGCTTCCAAATCCTATGTGAACTAAATTCACATGTAAAATAGTCACCAGATGAGGCCTCCTTTATCGTGTTCCTATTCACATTAAAGATACCAGGCTTATTTCATGGAAAGGGTGGTGGTCTTAGGCTAAAAGGATGGCTAGATAGCAGGTTACAGAAATTACAGTTATTTATTTATTTATTTTTGAGACAGTCTCATTATGTCACCCTTGGTAGAGTGCTCTGGCGTCACAGCTCACAGCAACCTCGAACTCTTGGGCTTACGTGATTCTCTTGCCTCAGCCTCCCAAGTAGTTGGGACTACAGGTGCCTGCCACATTGCCTGGCTGTTTTTTGGTTGCAGTGGTCATTGTTGATTTTAGCTGGCCCAGGCTGGGTTCAAACCCTCCAGCCTTGGTGTATGTGGCCCCTGCCCTACCCACTGAGCTACAGGCGCTGCCAGGAAATACAGTATTTTAACTATTTAGACAAATTAGTACTTCCTTTTTTTTTTTAGATAGAGTGTCCCTCTGTTGCCCTCAGTAGAGTGCCATGGTGTCATAGCTCACTGAAACTTCAAACTCTTGGACTCAACTGATTCTCTTGCTTCAGCCTCTCAAGTAGTTGGAACTATAGGTGCCTGTCATAACACCTGGCTAGTTTTTCTATTTTTAGTAGAGATGGAGTCTTGCCCTTGCTGGGTTGGTCTTGAACTCCTGAGCTCAAGCAAATCACCCACCTTGGCCTCACAGAGTGCTGAGATTACAGGTAGGAGCCACCTTGCCATATTAGTGTTTTTATTTTTTTTCAGGCATGTGATTAACTTCTTTATTTTCTCCTGGCTTAAATAACCAGGGACTACCACTCTCTGATGGCGAGTGGCCCATATTAGTGCTTTTAAGTATGAACACAAATACAATGGCTATAGTTACATATACATCTTGCAATAATGTTCAGTCTGAATTTGAGACCCTTTTTAAATGTGAGACAGAATTAGGAGGGGCCTATCTACTTCCAAATCTCCTCCTTCTCTCCTAGCCTTCTCTTCACCCTGGCTGCACACGGGACTCACTGGGGGAGCTGATCGATTATACAGACCTTGTCAGTCAGATGGGGGATGAGCCCTAGCACCAGGATGTTTTAAGCTCTGTAGCAGAGGTTGAGAACCTGCCCCCCCTCCACCTATTCCCCC
>NW_003852672.1:36676-37857 GCF_000181295.1 Otolemur garnettii | reverse complement strand
CCTGATTCGGCGGAAGATGCTGTCCAAATCCCGTTTCATCTCTACCAGAGTTCTCGTGTGGTGTAGGAAGCGCTCACTCATCTGCTGAAGGCGGGCACTGGACAGGTTGTTGAAATTCAGCAGCATTTCATTGGTCTTCTCAAAGCGGTCCAGCATATTCTTCTGGGCCAGGATGATGGCATTGACGTCATCTGCATTCACCATGCTCAGGATGCGGCTACAGAAGACCCTCGAGGCCGAGTCTGGGGGGTCCATCTCTTCTTCCTCCTCCACTGCCTGCAAAAGCCAGTGTATGATTTGTTCATCTATTCATTTCTTGAGCTCCTAAGGATGTCAGGCATGGTTCAAGGAGGTGCTGAGTACAAAACAGGCAAAAAATCCTGTGTTTGCTGTCCAGCCTAGAGCCCCCACCCTAACCCCTAAAAGCTTTTTAACATGATCAAGTCTCTCCCACTTTGAAAGCAATTGCAAACACACGAACATTCCTTTCTAGCGTGTGTGCTGTTTACCTGAGAATGCATGTTAAAAGCAGATTTCAATACTGGAGGTCTGTGGTGGGGCTGAATATTCTGAATTTAACAAACTTCCAGCAGCAAAGCCTTAAAACCATGCTCAAGGCTCTTGAGGAGAGTACTCTCACCCCCACTTTCCTTAATTAAACTCTCCTTTACAGCACTTAAACCTGGTATTTGACATCCGTGCTTATGGTTATTCGATCACAGTTTAATCCCCCATAAACCAGCCTTCTGAGAAGGCACAGGGCTTATCTGCCTGGGTTTGCTCACCATGGTGTCGCCAGCATGCAGCACAGTGCCTGGCACTGAGAGGACCGAGGAAGGAGACTGCCCAGTCAGTGGAGGCTGCAGACCCTTCTGACCAGCCAGGCGGGCCCCTGCTCCTCCCTTCAGCCCTTCCCCTCCTTTGGGGCCTCGGCTCCTCTCCCTCAGTCCCCAGCCCCAGAAGCAGAGGATGGGAGAAAACTCCCCCCGGAGTCTCCAGGCTAAATTCCATCCTCTCTGTCCCAGGTGCATGTATCTCCTGAGCCCACCAACAAAACTTGCTAATTCCCTGGAAACTGAAGCTCTGTGTTGTCATTATTTTATTTTATTATTTTTTTTTGAGACAGAGCCTCAAGCTGTCCCCCTGGGTGGAGTGCCATGGCATCACAGCTCACAGCAACC
>NW_003852672.1:33100-35439 GCF_000181295.1 Otolemur garnettii | reverse complement strand
GCTATTTTTTGGTTGCAGCCGTCATTGTTGTTTGGCGAGTCCGGGCTGGGGATTCGAACCCACCACCTTAGGTGTACGTGGCTGGCGCCTTAGCTGGTTGAGCTATAGGCACCGAGCCTAGGGGTGGGATCTTACTCTTGCTCAGGCTGGTCTGGAAGTCCTGAGCTCAGGTGATCCACCCGCCTCAACCTCCCAAAGTGCTAGCATTATAGGCATAAGCCACTGTGTTTAGCCTGTTATTTCTTAAAATAGCATATTAATTTTCTATATGAAGACTGGTCCTAGGAAGCTGTTCTCTTTGACAGGACACCCAATTTTGGAAAGACAAAGGGTGGGAAGGAAGAGAGCCAATATGGGCTGAGCAGGTGCTGGTACATGGACACACAACAGTTGTTTTTGTACCTAACCACCCCTCCATCTCACCAGGCATTGGGATCCCAGTAAAATAAGACTTGGCCAATAGGCTGGGTTCAGCAGCTCTAATCCCAGCCCTTGGGAGGCGGAGGTGGGTGGATTGCCTGAGCTCATGAGTTCAAGACCAGCCTGAGGAAGAGTGAGTCCCTGTCTCTAAAAAATAGCCAGGTGTTGTGGCAGGTGCCTATAATCTTAGCTTCTTGGGAGGCTGAGGCAAGAGAATCACTTGAGCCCAGGAGTTTGAGGTTGCTATGAGCTAAGATGCCATGGCACTCTACCGAGGGTGACAAAATAAGACTGACCCCCCAAAAAAACCAACAAAAAACAGACCTGCCCAGTAAGATGGCCTTTTCTCCCACCCTATATTACAATAGGGACTATGGCCTACAAGAGAAACTAGCCCAGAGATTGACCTAGGAAATGCCCATAGATGGATGGAGAGGGGATTATTCGGTCATTGCTTTTTTTTGGTACATCATACCTTCAGCTTCTGAACAACCACCCTCAAGCATTTCTCCTTTTCTGCTTAAGCATCACCTTTATGAATCTGATAAGTAGCTGCTTATTCAGGGCTGTTTACACTATCCCATTTATTTGTTTATATTTTTACTTTATTTATTTTTTTGAGACAGAGTCTCACTATGTCACCTTTGGTAGAATGCTGTGTTATCACAGCTCACAGCAACCTCAAACTCGTGGGCTTAAGGGATTCTCTTGCCTCAGCCTCCCAAGTAGCTGGGACTACAGGTGTCCTCCGCAACACCTGGCTATATGCAACTTTCCTTTTACTCTTTTTTTTTTTTTGTCACCCTAAGTAGAGTGCAGTGGCATCACAGCTCACAGCAACCTCTAACTCCTCAGCTCAAGGGATTCTCCTGCCTCAGCCTCCCAAAGTGCTGGGACTACTGGTGTGAGCAAATGCCTGGCCCTACTTCATTCTCAGTATTCTCCCCATCATGAACACACATCATGAATGAACCTCTGCTGATAGGCAAGTAGGTTGCTCCTGATTATTTATAAAACACATGCTCTAAGCTACAGCTGGACCATTGCAGCATTTATGGGAAAGGAACTACTGATATTTACTTTTCCTTTTTTGGTTTATTCCTGGCAATTTAAAGCCCTCTCTTAGTACTCAGAAGAGGTGTGCACACCTCCTGTGAGTGGAGGAAGGAGACAATTGTGTCTACATGCTCCCAGGACACATGGGTGAAGCGGTCCAGGAGTGCCTGCATGTACCAGCATGCAGCCTGTGTGACTGTGGAGCCCGGGGCCTGGCAGGGCAGAGCTGAGAAACACATACACAGGGCTCTCCGGGCTGCTGACCCTGACTCATGGGTTCAGGTAGATAAGTTAACGGCCTGGAAAGCCCAGGGCTATAAGTGAGTCTGACTCATTGAGATCACCCAGAAGCATGTCACTCCATTTCTCAGTTTCTTTTTTTTTCAGTTTTTGGCCGAGGCTGGGTTTGAACCCGCCACCTCCAGCATATGGGGCAGGTGCCTTACTCCTTTGAGCCACAGGCGCCGCCCCCCATTTCTCAGTTTCCATCCGGAGCACCACACAATCTTTGGGAAAGGCATGCAACATTCATCATTAGGATCCTAAGAAAGATGAGAGCTGTTCAAAGAGTGCCAGAAAGTTTACGACTTTTTGCCTCACTCATTGGAAGATGTCTGCTTAGTCCTTGTCACCGTGACATTTTGAGTGCCCCTCAAGTAGAGGGCCCTTCAGTGGCCAGCTGGATTCTACCTGCCTGACATCTTCATAGTGGCTTGGCTGAAGACATTTGGTCATACAGGTATCAAGGCCTCTTCTCAGTTCTTTATTTCTGTTAGGTGGCTTTTTTCAATTCCTTTGCAAAATGGAAATGGCTCTATTATACATATATATATATATATATATTTTTTTTTTTTTTTTTTTTT
>NW_003852672.1:26052-32953 GCF_000181295.1 Otolemur garnettii | reverse complement strand
TGTGTGTGTGTGTGTGTGTGTGTATATATATATATATTTATTTATTTTTATTATTTTTGGGGGGGGTGCAGTTTTCATTGTTTAGCTGACCAGGGTCGGGTTCAAACTTGCCACCCTTGGTGCATGTGGCCAGCACTGTAACCACTGTGCTAAGGGTGTTCAGCCTTTATTATATTTTTTTATGATTATAAAGGAAATTCTTGCTCATTATAAAATAAAAATTCAGACAATGCTGCATACAAAGAAAAGAGTGAAAAATCACCTGTAAGTTCATTCCCAGAGATGCAACTCCACGTGTCAGAGTGGAGTACATCCCTGCAGACTCTGTGTGCCCGCACACCACACAGGCTGTTCACAAAGGGAACAACACTCCCCACGACTTCTGCCTGCGTGTGCAGGAGCTATTCTGCAGCTGGGACCCTCTCCTCCCTGCCTCTGTGGCCACTATGCCTGCTTTTTTTTTTTTTTTTTTTGAGACTAACTCTTCGTCTTTCACCCTGGGTAGAGTGCTATGGCATCACAGCTCACAGAGACCTCAAACTCCTGGGCATAGGCAATCCTCTTGCCTTAGCCTCCCAAGTAGCTGGGACTACAGGCACCCACTACAATGCCCAAATAGTTTTTCTATTTTTAGTAGAGATGAGTCTCGCTCTTGCTCAGGCTGGTCTTGAACTCCTGAGCTTAGGCAATCCATTGGTTTTGGCCTCTCAGAGTGCTGGGATTACAGGTGTAGGCCACCATGCTAGGCCTTAATAAGCTTTTTTTTCTTTTTCTTTTTGAGACTGTGTCTCACTTTGTTGCCCTCGGTAGAGTGCTGTGGCATCACAGCTCACAGCAACCTCAAGGGCTTGGGTTTAAGCCATTCTCTAGCCTCAGCCTCCCAAGTAGCTGGGACTACAGGTGTCCGCCAGAACACCAGGCTTTTTTTGTTGTAGTTGTTATTATAGTTGGTTGGCAGGCCCGGTCTGGATTTGAACATGATAGCCCTGGTTTATGTGGCTGGTGCTCTAGTAGCTGAGCTACAAGTGTGAGCCCCTTAATAAGCTTTTAATGGGCTTTTCTTTCCTTCCTTCTTTCTTTTCTTTTTCATCTTTTGTTCTCCTTCCTTCCTTCTTTCCTCTCCTTTCTTTCTTCTTTCTTTCTCATCTTTGTCACCCCAGCTGGAGTGCTGTGGCATTATCACAGCTCAGGCAATCCACTGGCCTCCCCCTCCCAGAGTGCTGGGATTACAGGGGAGAGCCACCATGCCCAGCTGCTATGCAGATCTTTAATTTTCTTTTCTTTTTTCTTTTTTTTTGCAGTTTTTGGCTGGGACTGGGTTTGAACCCGCCACCTTCGGCATATGGGGTCAGCGCCCTACTCCTTTGAGCCACAGGTGCCGCCCTATGTGGATCTTTTCTTTGGAGGCATCCCCATGTCTGGTTGGGGGTCTAGGGAAAAGCTTCCTAAGACTTGAGTTCTGTTTCTTGTCTGGTATCTAATGAGGCATACAACCTCAGGCAAGTTCCTGATGCCTCTGGGTGCCTCAATTTTCTCATCTATAAATGGGGTTTATGATCCTGTTCTACTTGTCCCACAGAGTTATTGTTAGGTGGAGAGGCACCACATGTGAAAGTGTTTTGGAAACAGCAGCGTCTCACACCCACAAAGGTACCTTGTCAGAGTGCCAGTCCCCTGCCTAGAACAGAGAGCAATGACTGACAGGTGGCCGCGGCCCTCGTTCAAAGGTGGATCTTACAGGATGGGAGACCAACAGAGAGCCTCTGAGCGCCAATTGTGCCAGGCAAGGTCCAGTGCTCACAGAGTTCAGGTTCAGGTGGGGGGCAGACAATAAAAATGGAAAGGGGGGCAAGTGAAGACAGGACGGTGGCCGAGAGGGTGAGTTCTGCATGACACAGAGCACGGTGACGTTGGCTAAGAGGAACTCACGGGAAGACCTGAAGAGCAAAGTGTTCTGGGACAAGGAGACAGTGAATGTGGATGCCCCGAGGCAAGAACAAAGTCCTGCTCCAGGAAGGAGCTTGAAGAAGACTGTGGCTGGGAGCTATTGTGGGGGTGGGGGCAGGAGCAGGGGTGGGCCAGGCTTGTGGCCAGTTTTCAGAACAGGCAAGACATGATCTAGTCAAGCGGGATTGTCCTGCAGGCTGCATGAGGGGCCTCAGGGAATTCTAGGGCTCAGAAGGGTGCCACACAGAACCAGCACACCAGGGCTGGCCTGCCAGCCCCAGATCACCCTGATGCTCCCTTCTGTGGTGTATTCGAGGCAGGGCTGATCACAGCTGAGTCTCCAGTTCTGGTCCCTCTTGGTGCCGCTGGGTGTCCTGTTTGTGCCCGCTCCTGAGGGCCCAGGGCTGGACTCCAGAAAGGAAGTGCATTGCCCACACTGGACCCTGTCCTATGTCACCAGGCTCAGCCCTCAGTAGGCAGGGATGGGGAGGAGGGGTCAGCCGCACAAGCCCAGGCGGTCAGGAGCAACCTGATGGAGCAGGAAACTGGCCGCCAGCCAGAGATAGCAGCACCAAGCACCTGCAGCTTTGTTCTTGCTGCGAACTTTCCCAGGCACCTGCTCTGAGCTTAGGAGCACTTGACTGGGAAGGGGCTCCCATGGGATCTGGTTCTCCTGTATGGGGAGTGGCCACCTCATGACCCTGAGGGAGGTCTGCTGATAGGTGACCACAGCAGCAGCCACTTGTGGCGCTCTCTCTACACTCGAGGTGTGTCTATCCACGTAATCCAGACCCACGAGGCGTGTGTCATCATCATCCCCATTTTACAGATTAGGAGATGAGGCACAAACAGGTAAGGTGACTTGTCTAAGGTCACGTAGTAAAGAAGTGCAAATACTATGAGCTTTGGAATCAGCAAATCACCCTGTGTACCCTGTGACCTCTGGCAAGACATTTACATTTCACTGAGCCTGTCACTGGGTCTGGCTTCAGGAGACTGCTGTGTAGATTAAACAATTTGCCAGAGTAAGGCCTCCCGACTGCAAGCTGGATCCAGGCAGGCATCTGCTGTCCAGCGCCTGCGTCTCCCAGTAGTTCTGTGATCTGGGGCACTTTAGCACCTCTGAGCCTCAGTTTCCTTGTGAAGTAAACAGGTATAATTATCTTTCCTAACAGGACTGTTGAAAGCCTAAAGAAGCTTTTCTGAAAGGAATATTCCTTTTGAAATGGCTATGCTCCTGAACCCATCCAAAGAAGCCATTTTACAAAATTGCCCTCTTTGCTTTTTACCAAAATAAAGAAACATGGATAGAAAAACCAGTCTTAGAGCCATTTCCCACTTGAGACAAAAAGCCAGCATTACTCACACTACTGGGCTCAGCAGATTTTCTCAGAAGAAAAACTGGAAGTGACATGTCAGTCATGACACAGCTACCAGGACTTCCACACCCAAGAGGAGATGGGGCAAAGGACCCCACCTCCAGCAGGAGCAAGAGGACAGGACTGGGCTGTGAAGTCTAGTGAGACCCACCAGGGGTTTCAACCAAAACACAAACAAAGGTTCGGCGCCTGTGGCTCAAGTGGCTAAGGTGCCAGCCACATACACTTGAGCTGGCGGGTTCGAATCCAGCCCAGGCCCACCAAACAACAATGATGGCTGCAACCAAAAAATAGCTGGGTGTTGTGGTGGGTGTCTGTAGTCCCAGCTACTTGGGAGGCAGAGGCAGGAGAATCACTTGAGCCCAGGACGTTTGTTGTGAGCTGTGATGCTACGGTACTCTACCCAGGGTAGAGTGCAGCTTGAGGCTCTGTCTCAAAAAAAAAAAAAAAAGAACAAAACACGAACAAACCTTTTTCCGAAAAATCAGCCAACTTTATCAAGTTCTTTTTATCAGCAGAGGCACTGTGAGCACATACGTCCCATGACCCCAGTGATTGGGAATAAACATAAAACATAAACACCCCACTGTTGGCTCAATGCCCATAGCACAGTGGTTATGGTGCCAGCCACATACACTGAGTCTGAAGGGTGTGAACCCAGCCTGGACCAGCTAAACAATAATGACAACTGCAATAAAAGAAATAATAGCTGGACATAGTGGTGGGGGCCTGTAGTCCCAGCTACTTGAGAGGCTTAGGCGAGAGAAATTGCTTAAGCTCAAGAGTTTGAGGTTGCTGTGAACTGTGATGCCACAGCACTCTACCAAGGGCAATGTAGTGACACTCTGCGTCAAAAAAACAAAAACATCCCACTGTTGTACATGTACCTTACAATGAAGGCCTTCACTCTCCCCAGTGGCCCTGTCCTGGTCTCTCATCCACTTTTTGGGGATCAACTGTTCCTCATTTAATCCAACTCTACCCTTTGAGTGGAGGTTGCCAATTAACCTCCATCACTGCCTTGGCCACTGTGATTGGTCCAAAAGAAGGGTGTGTGGACTCAAGAGCTAGGCCTCCCAGAGCTTCCACCTGGATTTTATTTTATGTATTTATTTATTTTTGAGACAGAGTCTCACTCTGTCACCCAAGCTGGAGTGCTATGGCATTAGCCTAGCTCACAGCAACCTCAAACTCTTGGGTTCAAGTGATTTTCCTGCCTCAGCCTGCTGAGTAACTGGGACTACAGGTGCCCATTATGATGCCTGGCTAGTTTTTCTATTTCTAGCAGAGATGGAGTCTCACACTTGCTTAAACTCCTGAGCTCAAGAGATTTACCCACATGGGCCTCCCAGAGTACTGGGATCATAGGTGTGAGCCACCACACCTGGGCCTGGATTTTATTTTATTTGTTTTTCTTTTCTAATATATTACAGACAGAGGCTCACTATGTTGCCCAGGGTGGTCACAAACTCCTGGGCTTACCTGATCCTCCTGAGCAGCTTCCTGAGTAGCTGAGATTATAGGTGCAAGTGACTACACCTAGCCACCTGATGTGAAATTAGAGCTAGAGGAAAACTCCTATTGTTCTCATATTGCTGAGCTGGAAGGGTGTGAATCTAGACCAGCTGACAGTCATTGAATGGGAGGTGAAAGACTTTTGTGGCAGCAGAATGAAGACAGCAAAGAATAAAGCCGAGACCATCCTGATAGTGCACTTCCTGGCCCTGTGCTCCCTCCTACCTGCCCTGTGGTTAGATGAGCCGAGCCATAAATTCCTTCCTGTCCCTGACAACTCCCAACCACCCACCACCAAGTGGTGATAAGCCCAGCAGGTCAGCAGTGGTTCAGCAGACGAGATGGGCGGGAAGGGGTGGATGATTTGCTGAGTGAAAGTTTTGGGCAATAGGGCTGTGAAGTCAGAGGCAGACAGGATTGGGTGACAAAAAAAAGACAGACAGGATTGCTTCATTCAGTTAGCTGATAAAATTTATTGACACTCTACTTTGACAGGCACAGGATTAGTTACTCAGGGCATAACAGTGAACAAGGACAAGGTCCCTTTTCTGACTATGGAGGAATTAGGAGAATTTCCCAGAACTCCCGAGGCTCGAAGAGGTCAGTGAAGGATGGTAAAATCTGACCAGTAGAGAGGGATGCAGAGAATTTTCCACGCATAGGACGAGAGTGCCTGTGTGGCACGGGCAAGGTCCTGCATGTCCCTACCATCCTGTTGCAGTGGGTGCTCAGCACAGGCTCAGCACTTGTTGGAGCAAGTGAATGGATGAAGCAGCCAAGTAGAGAGAGAGCAGCTTGGGGAAGGGTATTTGCTTCTTGGGCTGGGGAAGCACTGCCCTGGAGAAGGCAGTGTTGAGGAGGGAAATGAAGCTGACTGCAGGAGTCCTTGCTGAGACACACAGCCTTTGCCTTGAACCCACTGCACAGTCCTAATTCTGGTGGGGCTAGGAGTAGCTGGCCAGTCAGGGTGGTTTCAGGTCCACCGTGGCAACACTTCTGTTGTAGCTGTCATGCCTCTGCTCTCTGGCCAGGTGACCAGGTCCCACCCAGTACCCAACCAGCACCACAGCCACTGGGGTCATGCCCCCAGACACCACCCGCACTGGGTGCCTCCTGGGTGTAGCTGCCAGCTCAGCACCTCTGACTAGTCTGTAATTTAAACCTGACCTCTTCCCCAGCCTGACTGCTGTGGCTTTCTGCACCCCAGGCTTACCAGGGCAGTTGCTCTACAACAGGAAAAGAGGTCTGGAGACCACCAGCCTGGCCCTCGGCTCCAGGGTGCTCCTCCACTAGGCTGTGGTCAGGCACAGCAGGGGTCATTGTAGTTGGCTCCAGGACCAGGAGGACCATGGGCCCTTGTGGCCAGGAGCTACCCAGCCCCTCAACCTTTCTGGAGATGGAGAATTTGCACTTTTACTTTATTTAGTTTTTTTAAAGAAACCACATTTCTGGAAAAACAAATAAATCATTTAAGTTGTATAGGTTAGTAGGTTGGTATCTTGAGGAATCTTACAGTAGAGACTTTTGGAAAAGCCTTTTTGAGTTTTCTAATGGCAAAGCAAAATTTTCTCTCATTTCTTTTAATACTTATCTGCTAAGTCAGAAGGATGCAATATTGCAAATTATTATTTTGTTTATTTGCCAGTTCCATGAAGAATCTTCACATGTAAATAGGTTTTTGTTTGTTTATTTATTTATTTATTGTTTTGTAGAGACTGAGTCTCACTTTATCGCCCTCGGGAGAGTGCTGTGGAATCATAGCTCACAGCAACCTCCAACTACTGGGCTTAGGCAAGTAGCTGGGACTACAGGTGCCTGCCACAATGCCTGGCTATTTTTTGCTGCAGTTTGGCTAGGGCTGGGTTTGAACCTGCCACCCTTGGTATGCAGGGCTGATGCCCTACCCACTGAGCCACAGGCACCGCCCTGTTTATTTTTTTTGAGACAGAGTCTCATAGCTCACAGCAGGCGTTCCTCAAACTACAGCCTGCCTAGGACATTTATCAGGCCCACTGGGTGTTTTTGCTGCCTCTGCCTGTCCTGCTTAGCAGCTGTCTCGT
>NW_003852672.1:20700-24976 GCF_000181295.1 Otolemur garnettii | reverse complement strand
AAAAAAAAAAAGAAAACTAGAAGACAGGCTTGTTGTCTGAGGCTCAGGTGGCTAAGGCGCCAGCCACATACACCTAAGGTGGCGGGTTCAAATCCAGCCCGGCTTGCCAAAACAACAATGATGGCTGCAACCAAAAAATAGCTGGGCATTGTGGCGGGTGCCTGTGGTCCCAGCTACTTGGGAGGCTGAGGCAGGAAACTTGCTTGAGCCCAGGAGTTGGAGGTTGCTGTGAGTTGGAGGTTGCTGTGAGCTATGATGCCACAGCCCTCTACCCAGTGGGATAGCTTGAGGCTCTGTCTCAAAAAACAAACAAACAAAAAACTAGAAGACAAACGCTCATCTCAGGGGCCTGCATCCACTTTAGACACAACCCACACCTATGACACAACCCACAAACAATTTGAAAAGAAGCACAGAGTCTAAACTAAACATACATGTGCTGAGAGCAGTAATCAGCGAGGGGTAAGGCTGATAGTAAGACACTTGCTGGCTTAGGAGGAATTGGGAGGACGCCAGGCCCACAGCTCCAGGTCTCTGTTAAGGAGGAAGCCAGAATCTACCCACCTTTGCAGACGCAGCGCTAGCCCATGGCACTGTGGTCCACCTGGGACCCACACACACTGTTATGCTTTTACAAAGACCCCAGGCTTTTCCTACCTCTTGTTCTCATCATGTGACTGCCACACATGGTCAAATAAGGAGCATTGCCAGGGACATCCAACCCACCTGCACACTTCTTCCTGCCCCAAGCAGACTGAGGGCTGTACAGAGCACCTTTATCAGCACAACTGGTCCTGCCCTGGTTCTGTCCTTGCCTCTAACCTGGAAGGATGCACAGCAAGAGCTCTGGATCCCAGAGCCCTAAGGGGGCTCCCTCATACCTAAAGGCACACTCACTGTCTGCAGAGAATACCCAGGCAGGGTTAGTGCATTCCCCACACATTGACAAGCTGCAGCAAATGGGTGGTGGCAGCATCCACTCTAACTATGACTGCCCTGGCAGTTTGTCCTGGTCACTAGGTTTGGTACAGAGGGCATGGATTATGAAATGCATCCTTGAAGCAGTGGGCTTGAGAGTGAGAGCCAGCTGTTTCCAAACATATCTCACACCAAGGTCATTAGTGAGGAATGTTGGACTGAGGGATTCCACTGGGCCTGTTCGTTCTTCACTAGTAATTTTTCAAAAGACAAACAGAAGGGCAATTTATTCACTTATAGTGTGGTATGCAATTGCCACACAATTTAGAAATGCTCAGGAACCAGAAAGTTCTTCTGTGAATAGGAAACTCCACTAAAGACAGTCAGATAAACATAGGTGTGTATTATGTCTAAAGTGGATGCTAATGAATGACACCAAGTTGAGACAGCCCAGGGCAGCCATGGCACCACCCCAATGCCAACCATCTCTGCATCTGGATTCCACCAGGACTTTTCAGGGCTCAGGATGCAGCCCCTCCCAAGACCACAGGACTGACTATGGCCCTAGGCAGCTGCCCACCCACTACTTTTGGAATGGCTCAAGGCCCATTCCCTGGGGGGGATTTTGCTGTCAGTGATGACCTCAGCTTTTGGACTTCTACCTATTTGGGTTTGGCTAGTCATGGATGACCCATTTAGATTCTATAATCTGGCTTCTGATCAGAACAACTTTGTTTCCTGGGCTTAGCATGGAGGGCAGGGGTATCATTCCATACTTTTGGTTCTAGGTAAAAGAAACCCCTCCCAAACTGGTTTATTCAGCAAGGATATTTATTGTATCAATTACTAGGAAGCCCAGTGGAGAGTAGACTTCAGGGCAGTTGCCACAACATCTTGGTGATGACTCAGAGACCCCAGTACATGTGTTCCTTTGTCTACCAGTTCCCTCCACAGGGATCATGCCATTTGGGTTTCATGCAAGAGATGTCTGCCAGCCCACAGCCTCCAGATGCAGGGATGGTTCTAGGAAGTTGCAAGCTGGGGTGGTGACAGGCTGCCTTGAACTTTCTTCATCTGGTGTCCTTAGCTCTCTGCTCCATTTGGTTGTCTTTAAGTTTCTTATTCACTGAAGAACTTTCTAGTTCTTGAGTACTTCTAGATTGTAAATAAATAACAAAATGTGTAGTCAAACATTTGGATTTTTGCCAATCTGTAGTTGAAAAGTGGTATCACAAGTGTTACTTCAATTTTTTTTCTTTTTTTTGAGACAGATTCTCACTATGTCACCCTTGGTAGGGTGCCGTGGCGTCACAGCTCACAGTAACCTCAAACTCTTGGGCTCAAGTGATTCTCTTGCCTCAGTCTCCCAAATAGCTGGGACTATAGACGTGCGCTACAAGGCCTGGCTATATTTTTTTTTTTTTTTTTTTTTTTTTTGGTTGTAGTTGCCATTGTTGTTTGGCAGGCCTGGGCTGGATTCAAACCCTCCAGCTCTGGTGTATGTTGCTGGTGCCCTAGCTGCTGAGCTACTGGCAGCGAGCCGTGTTACTTCAATCCTAATTTCCCCTTTTAGAAGTGGGGTTGAGCATTTTTTCACATGCTTGAGGGCTACTTGCTTTTCCTTCCCTATGACTCTATCTTCACACACTTTGCCATCTTTCCACTGGGCAGCCTGTCCTGGCAACTGCCTCTTCTTCTTCCCTGCTCTGGCCTTCTTGGGGCTGCCCACCCAGACAGGCTACCAAAAGGGTAGCCGCAGTTCCAGACACTATGGTGCTCTGGTGTATGTGGCCAGCACCCTAGCTGCTGAGCTACAGGCGCTGAGCCATGCCCAGGCAAGGTCTTGCTCTGGCTCAGGCGGGTTTCCAACTTGTTAGCTCAGGCAATCCACCTGCATCAGCCTCCCAGAGTGCTAAGATTACAGGCATGAGCCCCCATGCCTGGCCTAACATGCCATTTTAAACAGAGACACTATGGTGTCCAAAAGTTAGGACTGCCCATTCCTGTCTGCAAATAAGCTGTCTTGCAAATAAGCAAATAAGTTCCCATTCTCCTTCTCCCTTTTCTGTCTCTTCTAAAGACAAGCAGAGCTAATCCTTCACCTTGCAGCTTGCCCTGCCACTGAGAGTGGCCCTGCAACCTGGGCCTGCCCAAGAGAGGCTAGTGGAACAACCCTGTGAGTTTTCTGAGAAAGGGGTGGTGTCACTCATAGTCCCTGTCTTCCTGCCCTTATGTGGCATCATAAAGGAAGAGAGTCACAGAGATGATGATCTTAGCACCAGTGACACACAGCTCACAGCAACTTCAAACTCCTGGGCTTAAGTGATTCTCTTGCCTCAGCCTCCCAGCCTGTAGCCGGGACTACAGGTGCCCGCCACAATGTCTGGCTATTTAAAACAGTTTTTAATGGTAAAAACAAGGACAACTTTCCTTAATGAAGATAAACTACACTAGTGTATAGACTGCATGAGAGTAGAGGCATATCTTTCTTGTTTTGCACTGTATCCCTGATCTCCAGCAATTTATAAGAACATGCTGGGGCTGGGGGTGCTTTCAACACCAACTAGAGACCTGTTGCCCCCGGGTGTCAGCCGATACTTGCTCTAGCTCCAACTTCTCATGTCCTTGTCACTCGGCAGCAGGGAGGTAACAAGATGCCTTTTAGGAGACCTGCTGAGTCCAAGGCCTTTGTGCCTAGAATCCCAAGCCAAGGTGGGTGTGCAGCCTCAGCTCCCATGAGTCATCCTGCCCTTGTCTAGGGGTTCCTGTCACCCCTCTCATCTTGCTCAGCCCTCTGGTTCATTAATGGTAGAAGTCACCATTGCCTTCCCTTTCAGAAACAGGAATGTCCTTTTGACCCTCTCTGACTTTCCAGCTCATCTTTCCTTGTCATTTTCAAAGACTACTGGCAGAGGCTTAGCATCACATTTCTCAGTAGCCTGAGACAGAATCAGGCCTAGAAAGGGACCTAAGTTCACCTTGACCAGCCAAGGTGTTTGTCATTGTAAAGTCTTGGGCCAGTCAGCTCCCTAGAAGTGCTCATGTATACTTCCCTCCAGGATCTGAGAGGTAGGTCCCCAGCCCCTGCACTGTCCCCCTCCATCTGGCCTCCACCAGCATTCCACCCCATCCCCCGCAGCTTCTCCTTAAGAAAACCAGAGGCTCCTTCTCCTGTTTTCCCTGGCAGCATTCTATTGCAGTTGTTTATTTCCTCTATTATTAAAAAGTAACATAAGCTCATGAAAGAAAATGTAGAAAATCCAGCTAAGTAGGAAATAAAGTAAGGAGAAAAGAATTGATAATAGCCTCATTACTTAAACATAGTTAAATGCCTTAGGGAAGCTATTCTAACAGGTCT
>NW_003852672.1:19158-20419 GCF_000181295.1 Otolemur garnettii | reverse complement strand
GGCACTCTACCTAGGGGGACAGCTTGTGGCTCTGTCTCAAAAAAAAAAAAAAATCTGAGCTCTAATTATCAACATTTTGTATACCCTCAGCAAAACAACTCTGCTTTTACAGAATCAAAGTAAATGTGTACAAAGATTTAATTCACCAGCAACCCTGGCACAAAGGGTCTGTTGTCCGGGGCACTAGTGTGAACAGGTGTAGGTATGGAACAAAGAATGTCCTGGAAGCAACTTGTTTGGGCCCAGAAAAATGTCCTTCATTCATACAATAATGTTCTTTGGGGAGAAAGGGGTACAAATGACAATAGAGGGTTATACTTTTACTTTATACCCTTAAAAAAAAAAAAACAAGAAAAGCAATGATTTTTGCAGAGATTCTTATCTTAGCTTTTTCATTTCTGATGCTTCCAAATTTTCTCCTAGAACTATATGTTGCTTTTGTAATCACAAAAAATATAAAATATGTGTTACGAGCTGAATTATGTCCCTCAAAAATTCATATGTTGAAGTTCTTTTTTTTGAGACAGAGCCTCAAGTTGTCACCCTGGGTAGAGTGCTGTGGCATCACAGCTCACAGCAACCTCCAACTCCTGGGCTTACGCGAGTCTCCTGCCTTAGTCTCCCAAGTAGCTGGGACTACAGGTGCCCACCACAACGTCCAGCTATTTTTTTAGTTACAGCCATCATTATTGTTTGGTGGGCGGATTTGAACCCACTACCTTAGGTGTATGTGGCTGGCACCTTAGCCACTTGAGCCACAGGCGCTGAGCCCATATGTTGAAGTTCTAACTCCTAGCACCTCAGAATGCAATAAGTGTACTCAGAGATAAGGTCTTTAAGGAAGCAGGTAATAAAGTTACAATGAGGCCCCGAGGGTGGCCCTAAAGCACTATGACCACTGTCCTTATGAGAAGAGGAGATTAGGACACAGGCATTCAAGAGGAGAAAATACCCTAGGACACAGGGTGAACATGGCTGTCTGCATGCCAAGGAGACAGGCCTCAGAAGGAATCCACCCTGCTGGCACTTTTCATTAAACTTCTAGACCGCAGAATTGTAAGAATAACTTTCTGTTGTTTAAATCATCTGGCCCATGGTACTTGTCATGGCATCCAAGCCAACTAACATACATGCCATTTTTTTTTCTTCTGAGATGTTGTCACCCTTCATAGAACATCTCATCACAGTTCACAGCAACCTCCAACTCTTGGGCTTAAGCGATTCTCTTGCCTCAGCCTCCCAAGTAGCTGGGACTATAGGC
>NW_003852672.1:17584-18211 GCF_000181295.1 Otolemur garnettii | reverse complement strand
ACCCTAATTTCAAACATTTGCTCCAGGTAAAACATAAAAGAGCAGTTTATGGAACTGTTTTAGTCAGTCTGAAAGGTAAAAGGGCAGTCAGATGTAACATCAGCACAAACATTTCTATGAAGCAGGAGGGTGAATGTTCCACGTAGCTGTGAACACAGCTTTCCTGATTGTGAAGACTGCGTGCAGGGCACATACCTGCCTGGCCAAACGTGCCAGTGCAGAGTGGCCAGCTGACTGTATGGCCCAGAAATATTTCCTCCTGAGCTGAAGCTTATCAGAGAACAGAAAGACAGGTGGAGCAAGTGTCAGCACACATGGAACAAGCCACTGTGACAGGAAAATGAAAATGTGGACATGTACAAGTGAGCTTAGTTCAGGGACTCTGTGTGCAGTGTTACACAGCAGTGCACACTCAAATACCAGACCTTTAAGTAGTAGGGAAAGCAAGGGTTCTTGACTATATATTGGATTACTGGAAAAAATAATTCAGAGATGGATTATGGAGGGCTATAAGAATGTTTATTGAGGGCTAATTTTTTTCAGAGATTCTGTTCTTACAAACAATGCTATTTTATTGGTAAAACATTGTTCCCAAATAGGAGGCATCTTTTTTTTTTTTTTTTTTTT
>NW_003852672.1:14406-15246 GCF_000181295.1 Otolemur garnettii | reverse complement strand
AAAAAAAAAAAAAAAAAAAAGTTAGATTCTGTCTTATTAAAAAAATGTTTTTGACTATTTCAAATTACATGTGTTGTTTGCACTGTGTGTCTATTGGACAGCACCTGGCAGGTGGTGAGTGATATGTAGCTAGCTGCACAGGCACATAGGTGGTAAGCACTTATCCAGTGGCAGTTTTTGTTCTGAAGACCTCTTACCTCTGGGTTTGGAAACCTCTGCCTGGGAGGTGGTGTCTGTTTTCTCTCTTGGTTTTTTCACAGGCGGTGGATCACCCTAAGCCTTTCCTTTTATCTTCCCCACCCCTTAGACTTCTCCAGGCATCTCCCCCCATCCCCCTAGGGTTCCTGTGCAAGGGGCCTTCCTGGGCATCCCGTCTCCCTCTCCCTTGGCCCTGGCCTGAGCACCTCTGTGCTCCACACTGAGGCTGGCATACCTGGGCTTGGCAATCACTCTTGGCCATCATCTTTCTTGGGTCTTCCCCTCAGGTGCTCAGCATCTGAGGCTTGATTTGTGATCTGCCCAGAGAGATGGGATGCTGCTAGAATGTGCTGCTGGCAGGCTGCCAAGAGCTGCCCACAGAGGTCTTTCCCCTGACAAAGTCACCCTGGTCCTACCTTTAGCCTGGCAACTGGTGGAGAGGTGACCCTTGTCTCAGCTGTGGACTCAGACTAATCAACTCCTCAGGAGACCAATATACACACTAGATGGCAAGTTTTCAATGCATTTAGCAGGATGAGAACAGTTCTTGTTTGGGAAAAAATCTTGATCAGCCACTTTTTTGGGGGGGAGGTGCTAAGAACAGGGCTAAGGGAAGATGGTTATTCTCTTTTTTTTTTTTTT
>NW_003852672.1:8343-12623 GCF_000181295.1 Otolemur garnettii | reverse complement strand
CACTTTTTGTTACAGTTGTCACTGTTGTTTTAGCAGGCCCAGGCCAGGTTCAAACCCACCAACCTCAGTGTATGTGGCTGGTGCCGTAACCACTATGCTATGGGCGCCAAGCCTAAGGTAAGAATTTTGAAATGGAGAAGTTATCCTGGACTATTCAGGTGGGCCCTAAAGATAATCACGTCTTTCTGAGAAGAAGATAGAGGGAGACCTGAGGGGGAAAAGTAAGAGAAAGAAATGAGACAGAAGAGAAGGCCATATGACCATGGAAGCAGAGATGGGAAGGATCCTGCCACACCCCCAAGGGGTGTGGAAGCCAGGGAAGCTGGAGGGAACAAGGGACAAATCCTCCCCTGGCACTTCCAAAAGGGACCAGTCCTGCTGACACCTTGAATTAAGCCCAGCAAGACTTGTTTTGAACTTGTGGCCTCCAGAACTGTAAGAGAAGAAATGTCTGTCATTTAAAGGCACTAAAAACAGCTACTTGGGAGGCTAAGGCAGCAGGATCACTTGACTCCAAGAGTTGGAGGTTGCTGTGAGCTGTGATGCCATGGCACTGTACTCAGGGTGACAGACTGAGAAACTCTGTCTCTAAACAAATAAATAAAACCACTAAAAATAGTTAACTCAAAAGGGATCAAAAATCTACATGTAAAAGCTAAAAACTATAAAATTGTTGAAGAAAACATAGGAGAAAATCTTCCTGACATTGGATTTGGTAGTGATTTCTTGGATATGACATCAAAAGCACCAGCAACAAAAGTAAAAACAGGCAAATGGGACTACATCAAAAAAAATCCACATCAATATAAGCCAAGCCTCAGTAATGCACACCTGCAGTTCCAGCTACTGAGGAGGCTGAGGCAGGAAAATGACTTGAGGCTAAGAGTTTGGGGCTACAGTGAGCTATGTTTGCACTACTGCTCTCCAGCTGGGGTGACAGAGAAACTCTCTCTCTCTCAAAAAAAAAAAGAACTTAGCATGGTGGCTCATGTTTGAGGCCTCCAGGAGGCTGAGGTGGGAAGATACCTTGAGTTCAGGAGTTTGACACCAGGCTGAGCAAGAGTGAGACCCTCTCTACTAAAAATAGAACAAGTAGTTGGGCATAGTGGCAGGTGCCTGTGGTATGAGCTACTTGGGAGGCTGAGGCAGGGGGATGGCTTAGCCCAGGACTTTGAGGTTGCTGTGAGCTATGATGCCATGGCACTTTACCCCTGACTAAATGAGACTTAAAAAAAAAAAATCCTGTACTTAAAAATTGTTTAGTGTCAAAGTCCCAAGAACAGGGCCGGGCACGGTAATCCTAGCACTTAGGAGGCCAAGGTGGGACAACTGCCTGAGCCTATAGGTTTGAGACCAGCTGAGCCAAAGTGAGACCCCCCATCACTAAAAAAATACATGGGCATTGTGGAGGGTATCTGTAGTCCCAGCTACTTGGGAGGCTGAGGCAGGGGGATCACTTGAACCCAAGAGCTTGAGGTTACTGTGAGCTAAGACACCAAACCACTCTACCAAGGGTGACCAAGTGAGGCTCTGTCTCAAAAACCAACCAAACAAACAAAAACAAAACAAACAGGGTGGTGCCTGTGGCTCAGTGAGTAGGGTGCCAGCCCCATATACTGTTCAAACCCAACCCCCGCTAAACTCCAACAAAAAATAGGTGGGTATTGTGGCAAGTGCCTTTGGTCCCAGCTATTTGGGAGACTGAGGCAAGAGAAGGGCCTAAGCCCAAAAGCTGGAGGTTGCTGTGAACTGTGACACCACAGCACTCTACCCAGGGTGACAAAGTGAGACTCTGTCTCTAAAAAACAAAACAAACAAACAAAAAAAACCCCAAATAAAAAAAGTCCCAAGAACATTTTTGGCTCAAATAGAAAAAAATCTATTCTAAAATTGGGCGGCACCTGTGGCTCAAAAGGGTAGGGTGCCAGCTCCATATGCTGGAGATGGCATGTTCAAACCCAGCCCCAGCCAAAAAAAAAAAAAAAAATTCTATTCTAAAATTCATATGAAATATCAGGGGATCCCAAAATAGCCAAAACAATCTTGAAAAAGAACAACCTTGAAAGAATCAAAGGGTCTTACTTCTGAATTTCAAAATTCTCTGCAGAGCTATAGTAATCAAAACAGTGTGGCACTGGCGCAAAGGCAGACATACAGACCAAGGGAATCAAAACTAGGCCAGGCAAGAGGGTCTTGCTCTTGCTCAGGCTAGTATTGAACTCCTGAGCTCTAGCAATCCATCTGCTTCAGCCTCTCAGAGTACTGGCATAAGCCCCCACGCCTGGCCAAGGACAGACTCTATAATATTCCATTTGAAATGTTTATTTTCCCACTAGGTATACACTCTGCTGGTCCTGCCTTCCAGAGAAGCTGTCTCTCGTGTGAGGAGAGAGCTCAGAAATGAGGCTGGCGTCTTTCTAGTAAGGGAGCAGAGGGAAGACACCAGGAAGTGACAGGTAGGGTCTCAGGACGTCAGCAGCTCAGGACTGGAGCCTAGGACTGAAAAACCTTCTTAAATCCTGGAAACAGTGTGTGTGGGGGGATACCAAGGGTCCCAGTACCAGGGGCTAGGATTAGGAGGAGATTCTACTTAGCTACCAAGGCAGGCCGTAGCAGCCATAAGCCTGTAGCACTGGACCCAGCCATGGCACTCGTTGTGCATAGGCTCTCTGTTCCTGCCTGGCCTTACCTCCTGGCTGGATCCTAGTGGGGAAGGCCCAGCAGACCTGGACCTTAGCAAGGGGTGGCCTGGGCTACATATATGAGTGGATCTGGTTGTGGTTGGGTGAGGGCCTCATTCTAGCCAAGTGCCCTGCTGACGATCCTCTGTGGGTAGACACTGCCACCTTCTGGCTCTTTGTCAATTGACCGACTCCACCCCCATACCCCTACCCCAAGATCAAATTTCTTCTGATCAAGAAGCAATAGATTTGAGATTTCCTTTATTTGTTAACAATCTTATTCTCCTGGGGTGCCACTCAGGTCACCTGCTTTAAAGTCTGGGTGATCCCAGTCTTTTCAGTTCTACATTTAAAAGCAATCTTTTAGCCAGATGGAGTGGCTCACACCTATAATCCCAGCACTATGGGAGGCCAGGAGGTCAATACCAGCAGGCAACAAAGCAGACAAAAAATAAAAAAGAATTAGCCAAGTGTTCTGTGGGGTGCCTGTAATCCAGGCCACTAGGCAGCCTGAGCCAGGATTGCTTAAGCCCAGGACTTGGAGGCTGGAGTGAGCTAAGATGATGCCACTGCACCCCAGCCTGGGTGACAGAGAAAGCCCCATCTTAAAAAAAGAAAAAAAAGCATAAAAATCTTTTGAGAGTACATCTTAGGTGCGGCATGATACCTCATGCCTGTAATCCTAGCACTCTGGGAGGCAGAAATGGGTGGATTGCAGTGTGCAGACAGAAGACTCGAGTCACCAGTTGATTAGAGGAAGCGGGTTTATTCTGGCTAGGGGAAACTCAGAAAACCTGTGTCTCCAAAACTGAGGACCCCCCCCCCCAATCTCTTGCCTCTCTTTTATCCACTTTTCAGGGCGAGAGTGCATGTGAGGGTCATAAAACAGAGAGACACGTGACATCATCCTTAAGGTCCTGGGCTCAAGGGGAAGGTCAGATTTGCCTGCACCCCTTGAGACCAGGCAGACCACCTGCCCTCAAAGGCGACGGAAGTCCAAGGAAGTTACTAGGTTACAATCTAGGCCCAATGCACGTCAAGGGAGAAACATAGAGACAACAGAAGTGCCTGCAGCTTAGCTAAGGCCTACACAGGCTGGCTAGGACAGATTCTTTTAGTTCTGCTTTTACTTTCTTGCCTCAGCAGGAGCTCAGGAGTTCAAGACCAGCTTGACCAAGAGCAAGACCCTGTCTCTATTAAAAATAGAAAAAGTAGCCAGGCGTTGTGGCGAGCCCCTGTAGTCCCAGCTACTTGGGAGGCTGAGACAAAAGGATCACTTGAGCCCAAGAGTTTGAGGTTGCTGTGAGCTTTGGCACTCAACCCAGGGTGACAGAGTACATCTTAAGTGTTCTTACCAAAGAAGAAAAGAAATGCAAAGGTAACTGTGAGGTGAAGGGTGTGTTAACTTGACTGTGGTAATCATTTCACAACATGTGCATACATTAAACCATCATGTTGTATGCTTTATTTTTTTTATTTTTTGAGACAGAGCCTAGAGCTGTCACCCTGGGTAGAGTACTGTGGCATCACAGCTCACAGCAACCTCCAACTCCTGGGCTCAAGTGAGTCTCCTGCCTCTGCCTCCCAAGTAGCCGGGAC
>NW_003852672.1:7031-8051 GCF_000181295.1 Otolemur garnettii | reverse complement strand
ATGCGTCACCACCCAACTAATTTTTTATTTTTTGAGACAGTTTCATTCTGTCACCCTGGGTAGAGTGCTGTGGGATCAGCCTAGCTCCCAGCAACTTCAAACTCCTGGACTCCCCCTGCCTCAGCCTCCTGAATAGCTGGGGGACTACAGGCTGCTGCCATAGTACCTGGCTAGTGTTTCTATTCCTGTAGAGATGGGGTCTCGCTCTTGTTCAGACTGGTCATGAACTCCTGAGCTCGAGGGATCTACCTTTTTCAGTGCTGAGATTACAGGTGTGAGCCACAGTGTCCAGCCTAATTTTTAAATTTTCTTTTCTTTTTTCTTTCTTTTTCTTTTTTTTTTTTTTTTGAGACAGAGTCTCGCTATGTCACCCTCAGTAGAGTGCTGTTACGTCACAGCTCACAGCAACCTCCAACTCCTGGGCTTAGGTGATTCTCTTGCCTTAGCCTCCTGGAGTAGCTAGGACTATAGGCACCTGCCACAACGCCTGGTTATTTTTTGTTGCAGTTTGGCTGTGGCCAGGTTTGAACCCGCTACCCTCGGAATATGGGGCCAGCGTCCTATCCACTGAGCCATAGGCGCTGCCCCCCCTCCCCCGCAATCTTTTGATCTCCTCCTGCTTATGACTTACCACAACCATCACTATTGTAACTCTCCAAAGCTAGCTTTGTTTGGCTTATTTTTCAGTTGATTTGGGGCAGGGCCTCACAGCGGCCCCACTGCAGTTTGTCACTATCACTGGTATAAAGCATCTGAGGCTACAACCACTGTTCTCAGTCATTCTCTATTGCTTTTTGTTTGATGGCTGGTGGGGTGGTTTTTTCTGGGAATCTCTGGGTACCTCCCCCACAGTTACTCGCTGTTCTTGGGCAGGTTTGCTGGGATCCCTGTAACCAGTTTCTCAGGTTTATCAGGATATTTCTCTTCCTCCACTTCCATAGTTTGTTAATTTTCTCTCTCTCTCATACCTGAATAGTGAGCAAGGCCAAAGGCCTTTGTTTTGGTTCTTTTTTTTTTTTT
>NW_003852672.1:4068-5281 GCF_000181295.1 Otolemur garnettii | reverse complement strand
AAGCTGTGTGACGCCACAGCACTCTACCGAGGGCAATACAATGAGACTCTGTCCCTAGAATAAATAAATAAATAAATAAAAATTCTGCCACCTTCATTAGCAACAGCATAGCCATCCAGGAATTTTCCAAGTGCATCTCAGAACAGTTCATAGCCATGTTCCGGTGAAAGGCCTTCCTGCACGAGCAAGGGCATGGACGAGACGGAGTTCACCAAGGCTGAGAACAACATGAATGACCTAGTGTCTAAGTATCAGCAGTACCAGGATGCCACGGCTGAGGAGGAGGGTAAGTGAGGAGGAAGCCGAGGAGGAGGTAGCATAGAGCCAGCCTGTTACGGGGTAAAGCATGGAATCTATGTGAACTCTTTATTCACTCACAATCTGTTCCCTGATAGCCACGTCCCCCTGTGTGTGCCCTTGCTGTTCTCTCTCAACATCACATGCTGTACAGACATCACCATTAAAGCATTTTCATAGTGAGGAGCCATGCTCCTGGCTGTTTTTAGAGATGGGGGTCTCACTCTTGCACAGGCTGGTCTTAAACCAGTAAGTTCAGGCAATCCACCTGCCTCAGCCTTCTAGAGAGCTAAGATTACAGGAGTGAGCCACCACGCCCAGCCCCCTCTCATCTCCCCTCATCTTACCTCCTTCTTTCTTTCTGAGAAGGAAGTCTCACTCTCCTCCCTGGGTAGAGTGATGTGGTATCATGGCTCACAGCAACCTCAAACTCCTGGGCTCAAGCGATCCTCCTGCCTCAATATATCCTGAGCCTTTTGGGGTGGGGGCAGAGTAAGCTAGAGGGAGAATCTAGAACCTAGAGGGAGAGTATCACCATCTGGTGGCAAAAGCAGTAGAAAGGACACAAGTAATAGCTGAGGCTGCAGACACTGCAGAAGCTGGCTGCTAACATGGTACCTTTTCCCCTCCTGCATTTCTTCATGCCTGACTTTGTCCCACTGGCCAGCTGGGGCAGCCAGCAATACTGGGTCCTGACAGTGCCTGAGCTTACCCAGCAGATATTTGATACCAAGAAAATGATGGCCACTACCTAACAGTGGCTGCCGTGTTCAGGGCCACATGTCCATGAAGGACATGGATGAGCAAATGCTTTAATGTCCAAAACAAGAACAGCAGCTATTTTGTTGAATGGATCCCCCCAAATGAGAAAACATCTGTCTGTGACATCCAACCTGCGGATTAAAAATTCCTGCCA
>NW_003852672.1:2590-3505 GCF_000181295.1 Otolemur garnettii | reverse complement strand
AAAAAAAAAAAAAGCATTCTCCCTGGTTTCCATCCACTGAGAAGTCTATATAGGTGGCTGCTGGGGCACTGACACCTGCAAGGACTGTCCCACCACACCTGTACAGATGGTCTAGGACTTATGATACTTCATTGAAGGGTTTTGTGACCTATGGTAGGTTTATGAATGTTGCTCTCACACTATCAGAAAGTTGAATAATCCTAAATCAAACCACCATAAATTGGGGACTGTCTGCTGTGTTGTCTGCATTAACTGTATTTTTAACTTAGGGATATGGTCCCATTGTTCACTGGGGAGCCCCTGTGTTACTTCCTATGTCAGTGGCTCCCCTTGACAACCACTCTGCTGTCCCCTCAGCTGGCTGCTACACACTTCCAACAACCAACTATTCATCCCTTCATTCTCTGCTGCCTAGTTGGGGAAAATACCATGTAGAGGCTACCAGGTGGGAGCCATGCAGCTTCTACCTCCCCAAGAGGAGAAGAGGATGTTTTCAGGAGCTTGGGCTCCTGGCATCTGTGGTCTCAGCCGCATCTTGTCATCACTGTTCTCTCACTGAACTCTTCAGCCTGACCTCTGCCAGCTCTTTTGCTTCAGCATGTTAATTTGCTAAGGACATTCCCAGATTAAAAATAAAACTAAAACTAGAACCCAGGGCAGTGGGTTCTCAGTGGGTAGGGCGCCGGCTCCATATACCGAGGGTGGCAGATTTGAACCTGGCCCCGGCCAGCTAAAACAGGAGTGACAACTGTTACAACAACAACAAAAACAAAAAAACAGGCATTGTGGTGGGCTCCTGTAGTCCCAGCTACTCGGGAGGCTGAGGCAAGAGAATCACTTAAGCCCAAGAGTTGGGCTCGGCACCTATAGCTCAACCGGCTAAGCGCCAGCCACATACACCTAAGGTGGCGGGTT
>NW_003852672.1:1706-2570 GCF_000181295.1 Otolemur garnettii | reverse complement strand
CCCAAGAGTTGGAGGTTGCTGTGTATATGATGCCACAGCACCCCACTGAGGGCAACAGAGAGAGACTGTCTCAAAAAAAAATAGAACCCAAATCTCAAAAGCCATCTTTCCATCTAGTATGTCCCTCTTCTTTCTCACTGGAGGAGAAATGTGGGCTGCCCCACCTCCCTGCCTCCCTTCCTTTCCTTCACACCCTTGGTCTCAGTCCTTCTCACCCTCTGGAGAAATACCCCCTGACAAAGTCACCGATAGCCTTTTCATTGCCAGATCCATGAGACATCTTTTGGTGTTCATGGCTCCACCACTGGGGGCCCTTCCCTGGAAGTGTCTATCCTGGGACACTTCCCCTTTTCTGGGACAGCACTTTCTGTCTCCTCTTCCCCAGGTGTTAGGTGTTGGTGTCCCCTAGGGGCTTGCCAGTGAATCTCTTCCTCTGACACTCTCTTCTGAGCAATCTCATCAGACCCAAGGCTCCTCCTACTGCCTCTGTGCTGAGAACGTGGGCATCGTCAAAGATGGTGGCATGGTCACAGGTGGTTAAAGACACTGTGTGACGAAAGACCATTGTAGGAGGAAGAAAAGGCACTGATAAAGCACTGGATTCCATAGACACACTTGGGGTGAAATTCTGGGTCCTCCCATATGATGTGGGCATGTCAGTGTGCCACCCAAGTCCTGGGCTTCTCTTCTGTGGAACTGGGATAAGAGAAGGACCCAGTTCTGGGAGGCTGAGGCAAGTGGATTACTTGAGCTCCAGAGTTGAGACCAGTTGAGGAAGAGTGAGATTCTGTCTCTAAAAATAGGTGGATGGGTGGCACCTGTGGCCCAAAGGAGTAGGGCGCTGGCCCCATTTACCAGAGGTGG
>NW_003852672.1:0-1351 GCF_000181295.1 Otolemur garnettii | reverse complement strand
AGTGAGACTCTGTTTTTTTTTAAAAAAAAAAAAAAAAAGAATTATTCAGCAGAGCTCTCCTAGAATGAATGGGGAAAAAGAGAGAACCCAGCCATACCTGGTGCTGGGCCTTTGCTCAGAGTCATAGCTCAGGGAGCACAGGGAAGAGGTGGTAAGCTGGAAATAGCATGTGATCCAAGGGGTAGAAATCTGATGAATTAGACAAGTGATTGCAACCAGCTGGGATCAGCTGGCTGCCCACAGAGGCCTGCAATGGGAGGAAGCCTTTCTGAAGCTTTCAGTTGTTGGGGGAAGCTGCACATTGAGTCAAATGCTCAGAAGAGTGGGCGGACTTGAATAGTATACAGCAACCATATTTGAATGCCAATTGGTGTGGAATTGACATAGATTTGGTGGCTGACAAGGCAGCCATACTGAAAAGGACTTGATGGCCAGGGGGCTGCCATTGTGGGAAGGTCAGGAGAAGATCTTAGCAGGGGCCTAAACCATGACAATCTTAATTCACCTGCCAGGATCAGAACTCCATTCTTGGGACTCTCATACCCCACAGTAACTGGAGTCAGGAGGCACTATGAGACCTGAAGGATTCTTGTGAGCTTTAAAATCCCAACTTGGTTGGCTTGGTGCCCATAGCACTTATACACCAAGGCTGGTGGGTTCAAAACTGGCCTAGGCCTGCTAAATAATGACAATTGCAACAAAAATATAGCCGGGTTCTGTGGTGGGGGCCTGTAGTCCCAGCTACTTGGGAGTCTGAGGCAAAAGAATCACTTAAAGCCCAGGAGTTTGAGGTTGCCGTGAGCTGTGACACCACAGTACTCGACTGAGGGTGACATAGTGAGACTCTGCCTTAAAAAAAAAAAAAAAGAACAAATAAATAGATAAAATCCCAACTTGGCAGGGTCTGAATGCTAAGGAAACAATCAGGCAACTAGAGGCAACTAAGTCTAGAGTAAGGACCATAAAGGTTGGTGGCTGTGCTGTCTCCTATAAACCACAGCACCACCTGGTGTCCCAGCAACACACTGCAACACACTGTCATCAAGAGCAAGGACATCTGTTTAAAACAAAGGAGGCAGTGAGAAGTAAAAAGGAAAACAAGGAGGTGAACAAGAAGATAGACTACATGAGGAGGAACCAACAGAAATACTCGGACAACATGAAAAACCAAAACAGAGCAACTTCTCCAGGGGAGCATGAGGCAGCTACTGCAGAAGACTCCACTTATAAAGAATTAATGGGCTCTGTGCCTGTGGCTCAAGTGGCTAAGGCGCCAGCCACAGACACCTAAGGTGGTGGGTTCAAATCCAGCCTGGGCCCGCCAAACAACAATGATGGCTGCAACCAAAAA
>NW_003852671.1:1119934-1125916 GCF_000181295.1 Otolemur garnettii | reverse complement strand
AGGAGAAAACTATCCAGTTCTCCCCTAGACTCTTGTTCACTCTCTCCTGCTCTGCTCTCCTTTGTATGCTTCCTTCCTTTTCATGTAGAATCTTCTCCACTTGATGACAGAGTCAGTTATTGTCACCTTTTGTAGCCTTATATGTAGGTCACCATGGGAAGTATCTCCCCTCCCACCTTCACCCAATGTGGACAATAACTACTTTGATTGGCTGTCCTTCTGTCACATAAATATTAATTCAGGGATGTGGGGGCTTCTGATTGGTCAACCCTGAAAATGCATGCCTTTTGTTGAAGAGTAAAAGCAAAATCACATTATGAAAATCCCTCAGAATTCCAGTTGCCAACAGAACAGCTGTTCTCTACTACACACAAAAAGGGAGAGCAAATATAAAAGTAGCAAAGTGCATTGCCAATGAATGGGGAAAAATCAAAACACTGTATCTGCAGTATGATCCCAATTAATGAAAATACAGGTTACATGAGGGAAAGAAAGAAAGAAAGAAAGAAAGAAAGAAAGAAAGAAAGAAAGAAAGAAAGAAAGAAAGAAAAGAACAAGGAAAAGATAATCTTAATGAAGTGTTATTTCTGAATGATATATTTCTGGGTTTGTTTGATTTCAGAACTTGCTTTTCCTCAGAGATAAAGAATGGTATAAAAATAGAAGTATGGAATATATTAGGATGTGGCATCTCATAGATTTTGCACTAGAAAAGGAAAATCTGATGAGACAGTGGGCTCTATATTAAGAAAAAAAATAACATCGATCCAAGGATTCATATCCCCCCATACATTCTCACACTCCTCAATTTATGATGGATTGAAGATCAAAGTAGTATTTTGAAAACAACATTTACTATATTGAACAAAAGGATAGTACATTTATTTTTTATTGTTCCAGACTCAATAAAGGATGTTCATATTTAAAAAGACAAAGAGCACAGGCATAAAGACAATTATTGAAAGACTTGATCACACACACCTAAACTGAATCATGTACCATACATACACGAGTACACAGAAAATCTCATTAAAAACAAATAACAAAATAATAATCTCTGATGTCAAAAGGTGCCCAAAATAAAGTTCAAAGAGCAACAACAGCTTGAAAAAAATAATTCTGAAACATGTGCATGTATGAATTTGCCTCTCAAACTCAGGTATAAAAAAAGTGCTTTTCTAAATCTAATGTATCTGCACCAAAATCCCAATTCTTTTTTTGTTGTTGTTGCAGTTTTTGGCCGGGGCAGGGTTTGAATCTGTCACTTCCAGTATATGGGGCTGGCGCCCTACTCCTTGAGCCACAGGCACGACCCCAAAACCCATTTCCTGAGAAAGGAAGCTGACTTTACTTTAGCTATAATTTGAACTATTTTCCACCTTTCTCAGAATTAGAGGAATCCAAGGATCTGAAATTGTCTTAGTAATACAAAAAAGTTCAATATGTGAGTGTTGATTGGCATTCATCAGAGTTTCTCTTTAATGGTCTTAATACTGAACATAGTGCTCTCTCTCCTGCTTTTTCGATATCTAAAAAAAATTTTAATTTAACACAAATGCCATTAGCCAGGCCTGGCACAGTGGCTCACATCTGTAATCCTAGCAATCTGGGAGATCAAGGTGGGTGGATTGCTTGAACTCAGGAGTTTGAGACCAGCCTGAGCAAGAGCAAGACTTTGTCTCTACTGAACATAGAAAAACTAGCCGGACATTGTGGTGGGTGTCTGTAGTCCCAGCTACTCGGGAGGCAGAGGGAAGAGGATCTCTTGAGCCCAGGAGTTTGAAGTTGCTGTGAGCTATGATGTCATGGCACTGTACTGAGGGTGAAAGAGTGAGACTTTGTCTCACAAACAAACAAAAAAGCCATTAACTTCCACTTGAACCATTATGAGCCAAAGATATGACAACTTCTTTTTTTTTTTAGAGACAGCGTCTCACTTTGTCGCCCTTGGTAGAGTGTTGTGGTGTCACAGCTCACAGCAACCTCCAGTTCTTGGGCTTAGGAGATTCTCTTGCCTCAGTCTCCCAGATATGACAACTTCTTGTGTTATAAAAATAAAGTTCTCCTTTTCTTTTTCAGTTTTCCACTGCAAGAAAAAATGTCAATATCTAATTACAAGGTATAAAATGCCAGTTAATGCATTATTCTCCTGGAATAGTTCCCTAATAGATCTTTGTAATGTGTAAAAGATATATGTCCCCATATAAGGGACTCCTAAAAGATGAGTTATATGGAAGTTATTGTTTAAAGTACATTTTTTTCTACTGCCTGTTACCAACCTCAGCATTCATGCTCTGGCTCACCCTTAGGCATAAAATTTGGCTTAGTGAACTTCTCTATCCTTCTTGCGGGTAGAAATGACTGACTCGCCATGAAATAGAAGTAGAAATGCTTATTTGTAGGACTTCCAGAAAGACTCTGTGAATGAAAGGGAGGTCCCTTTGTTCCTACCAAGCTTTCTCCTGATGCTGACCTGGAATATGTGTGTCTTGACGGAAATTTCTTTTTCTTTCTTTCTTTCTTTCTTTTTAAAAAACCTTAAACCTTTTAAACTGATAAAGTGTGTAAAGATACCCACTGTATCGCCCTGGGTAGAGTGCTGTGGCATCACAGCTCACCGCAACCTCCAAATCCTGGGTTTGGGTGATTCTCTTGCTTCAGTCTCCCGAGTAGCTGGGACTACAGGCACCTGCCACAACTCCCAGAAATATTTTTGTTGCAGTTTGGCCAGGGCCAGATTCAAACCCGTTACCCTCATTATATGGGGCTGGCGCCCTACCAACTGAGCCATGGACACCGTCCATTGACTGAAATTTCAGCTGTGATCTTGTACAGAGGGCATCCTTGAGAATAGAAGCCACACTCTGAGGTAGGCAGAGTGGAGCTCTGTGAGCCCAGGTTCCTAGTGAAAAACATGGGTACTCATGCCAGTCTCAGAGCACTTTAAGATTTCTTTTATATGAGGAAGAGGAATTTCAGTTTTGTTTAAACTACTAATACTACCGTTTCCATTTTATTTGGTAATAAATTGCTGAATCTAATTCAAACACATATGGACAATAATCACACAGGAAACAAGCAATAATTGCTTAACAATGTTCTCTTCAAGTTTTCTATGGTCTGCATTGCAACCTGGGGTATGAAATAACGTTAGCTCCTCACACTTTGGTAGATTACCAGCGGAACTATGCTCCTCTTAATGTCAGATACCACTAGCTCCTTTAATGTCAGGGCATGGGCTTCAGTGAATCTTCCTCTGAGTACTGGGAAGTCTCAAAGAGTTGGGGATAAAGAAAAAAAAACTGCAAGTATAGTAGTCGTCTTTTTTTTTTTTTTTTTGAGACAGAGCCTCAAGCTGTCACCCTGGGTAAAGTGCTGTGGCATCACAGCTCACAGCAACCTCCATCTCCTGGGCTCAAGCGATTCTCCTCCCTCTGCCTCCCAAGTAGCTGTGCCCACCACAATGCCTGGCTATTTTTTGGTTGTGGGCCCGGGCTGGATTTGAACCCACCAGCTCAGGTGTGCATGGCTGGGGCCTTAGCTGCTTAAGCCACCGGTGCTGAGCCATAGTAGCTGACTGAGGACCTGAGAAAGGTTTTATTTTGTCTATGAGTAACAGTTTATTCATTCATTCATTCGTTTAGATAGCTCACAGCAACCTCAAACTCTTGGGCTCAAGTGATTCTCTTGCCTCAGCTTTCTGAGTGGCTGGGATTATAAGTGCTCACCACGATGCCCAGCTGGGTTTTTTTCTTTGAGACAGAGTCTTACTATGTCGCCCTCCATAGAGTGTAGTATCATCATAGCTCACAGCAACCTCAAACTCTTGGTCTCAAGTGATTCTTGTGCCTCAGCTTCCCGAGTAGATAGGACTATAGATGCCTGCCACAAAGCTCAGCTATTTTTAGAGACAAGGTCTTGTTCTTGCTCAGGCTGCTCTGGAACCTGTGAGCTCAAGCAATCTACCTGCCCTGGCCTCCCAGAGTGCTAGGATTATAGGCATGAGCCACTCACCCAGCCCTGAGTAACAGTTTAATACTCTGTATTACAAGTCATAAGGTAAGAAAAGTTGCTATTTTTCTGTTTCTTATCCTTACAAAGTACATCCATGAAGGGCACTAGAGCAAGGTAACAGGAGCTGCAACCAGGCAGTCATTTTATTTTATATATGTCTTTTCTTCTTTATAGTCTTTTAAAATTTTATTAAAATGTATTTTTAATTATTATGGCTACATAATAATCGTATATCTTTACAGGATACATGTGATACAAACCTACAATGTGAATTAATCAAACCAGAGTAATTAGAGCATCTATCACCTCAGGCATTTACTATTTCTTTGTATTATGAACATTCCAATTCCATTCTTTCAGTTATTTTAAAGCACACCCTAGAGGCCAGGCATAGTGGCTCACCCCTGTAATCCTAGTACTCTGGGAGGCCGAGTCAGGTAGATTGCTTGAGCTCACAGGTTCCAGACAAGCCTGAGCAGGAGTGAGACCCTGTCTCTAAAAATAGCTGGGCTTTGGGTGGCACTTGTGGCTCAGTGAGTAGGGTGCTGGCCCCATATACTGAGCGTGGTGGGTTCAAACCTGGCCCCGGCCAAACTGCAACAAAAACATAGCCGGGTGTTATGGTGGGTGCCTGTAGTCCCAGCTACTCAGGAGGCTGAGGCAAGAGAATTGCCTAAGCCCAAGAGCTGGAGGTTACTGTGAACTGTGATGCAATGGCACTCTACTGAGGGCAATGAAGTGAGACTCTGTCTCTACAAAAAAAAAAAAAAAGCTGGGCTTTGTGATGGGCCCCTGTAATCCCAGCTACTCGGGAGGCAGAGGCAAGAGAATTGCTTGAGCCCAAAAATTTGAGGTTGCTGTGAGCTATGATGCCATAGCACTCTACTGAGAGTGACAAAGTGCGACTCTGTCTCAAAACCAAAAAAAAAAAAAAGTATACCCTAACTTATTGTTGATTATAGTCATTTTGTTGTGCTATCAAATATTATTCATTCTATCTATTTAGCTCTATTTTTATACCCATTAATTATCCTCACTTTATCCCCACCTCCCTGCTGCCCTCCCAGGATTCTGGTAACTATCACATACTCTCTGTCTCCATGAGATCAATTGTTTTAATATTAAGCTCCCACATATGAGTGAAAACATGTGAGATTTGTCTTTCTGTGCTTGGCTTATTACACTTAACACAATGTTCCCCAGTTTCATCTATGTTGTTGCAAATGGCAGGATTTCATTCATTTTTTGTGGCTATATAATATTCTATTGTGTATACATACCACAATTTCTTTATCTATTCATCTGTTCATAGATAGTTAGGTTGATTTCATATCTTGGCTATCATGAATAGTGAAATAAAATAAATTTAAAAGTGGAGATATCTTTTTTTTTCCCTAAGACACAGTCTTGCTTTGTCACCCTCAGTAAAGTGCTCTGGTGTCATAGCTCACAGCAACCTCAGACTCTTGGGCTCAAGTGCTTGGCTATTTTTAGAGACAAGGTCATGCTCTTGCTCAAGCTGGTCTCCAAATCCAGAGCTCAGGCAATCCACCCACCTTGGACTCCCAGAGTACTAGGATTACAGGCATGTAATCCATGCCCAGCAAAATATCTTTCCTTGGTAGAGTGCCATGGCATCATAGCTTACAGCAACTTCAAACTTTAGGGCACAAGTGATTCTATTGCCTCAGTCTCTCGAGTAGCTGGGACTACAGGTGCCCATGACAATATCCAACTCATATTTCTATTTTTAGTAAAGATGAGGGTCTCAGTGTTGCTCAGGCTGGTCTTGAACTCCTGAATTCAAGCTATCCACCTACCTGGCCTCCCAGAATTCTAGGATTATAGGCATGAGCCACTGTGCCTGCCAGTTTGTTGAACTTCTGTCATGCCATTTAATTCCTTTCTCTTCCTCCTTTATGTGATTGTTTTATTAGACCTTTAAATTTTTTTTTTTTTTTTTTTTTT